>NW_022990224.1:1421322-1501322 GCF_902827175.1 Gymnodraco acuticeps | reverse complement strand
GAATGAGTATATAACAAATATTTGCCAACAGTTTATCAATCAGATGATATGTCAGCATCGTGTTTGCAGCATTGCACTGCCTCTAAGTCTGAATTAAAGTTGGACAGTTGGGTTCTTATTAGGGCTGCACGATTTTGGGAAAAAAATCTAATTGCGATTTTTTTCTGACAAATATTGCGATTTTCGATATTTGTTTTTAAGCGACCCAATGGAAGTTTATTGTAAAATGCGGCCATATCTCCGGCTAGGAAGGTCGCATCAACATGGTCCCGTCTCTAGCACCCCCGCAGCCCGAGCTACGAGTGAAATAACTAAACTTTTACATTACATTGCATTTAGCTGACACTTTTATCCAAAGCGACTTACAATAAGTGCATTCGACCAGGAAGACACAACCTTGAAGAAAACAGAATCATATAAGTACATCAGGTTTCATAGAGCCAAACATTTCAAGTGCTACTCAACTGGCTTTAGATAAGCCAGTCCATTGTTAGTATATAAGTGCTCTGTTAGCAGTTCTTTGTTAGTAATTCTATCGCTCGAAGTGGAGTCGAAAGAGATGAGTTTTCAGTCTGTGCCGGAAGGTGTGTAAGCTTTCTGCTGTCCTGATTTCAATGGGGAGCTCATTCCACCATTGTGAAGCCAGGATAGCAAACCCACGTGTTTTTGCTGATGGGAACTTGGGTCCCCCTCGCAGCGAGGGTGCAGCGACTCGTTTGGCTGATGCAGAGCGGAGTGCACGTGCTGGGGTGTACAGTTTAACCATGTCCTGGATGTACGAAGGGCCAGATCCATTCACAGCATGGTACGCAAGTACCATTGTCTTGAAGTGGATTCTAGCAGTTACCGGAAGCCAGTGAAGGGAGCGGAGGAGCGGAGTGGTGTGGGAAAATGTTGGAAGGTTGAAGACCAAACTTCCGTTGGGTTGCTTTAAAGTCAAGCTTCAGTTTAAGATTCACCCTGTAATAGATGTAAAACATGTGATGGAGCATTACTAACCTGACTCAGAAACGATCTAGGAAAGCTCCATAGGAAGCCATTTGGAAAAGTATTTCAAAAAGACTTGGCAGGTGATTGGATCAATCTGTCTATCACCTTCTATCATGGGCCACTTCTGATTGGTTAACAATGGCTGGTACATGTGGAGCACAGCACTTCTGATTGGTGTGGATGACTGACACACAAGAAGAACAAACAAAAGTTGAAAAAAGTAAAACAAAATCGCATGCTTTGCGATTAGATAATCGCATAATTTCAAATCGCGATTTCGATTTAAAAACGATTAATCGTTCAGCCCTAGTTCTTATCTTGTGTATTTGAGCAAAAATCATTCCAAATACTTATAAGTACAACATAAAACCATTGAAACAGATATTGTACCATTTTATGAACCTAAAAATCATTTTTCATTTTCACAAAGACATTGTTAATATGCTTATCTTGTCCCGTAAACTTCCATGAGCTTGCAGTAAAGGATAAAACCTAAAGGTGCTTGCACGTCAGAGAGGGTGATAAATACACAGAGCAATAATGGCAAGAGCTCCCAAACAAAAGAAACCAGCCAAAAGGAAATTGCTTATTTACCTGAAATGGATGACTCCTTTGGTCTGGAGCCTGGCCATAAATAACAAAATGAAGTGATGTTACAGGAGCAGGTACAGGAGTTCAGTGGCCCAGGAGCCAGCTGCTTGGGTCTATAGCTGCAGTCTGCAGGGGGAGGCAGTTCTGTTGTCTCTTCCCAGCTCTGATTTATTATCCAGACACACTTAGTTACAGACTCAGCTTAGGGGAGGCTAGTGGCCGTAATCATGGCTGTTCCCTAACCACCCTGTGATGCTGCGGCCCAGCAGATGTGTGATGAATAGGGATGCTCGTGTGCAGATGCAAAGATCCTGGCAGTGTTAAATCTCTGTCTGCGCTCTGTGTCTGACGGAGCAGATTCATTAGGCTCCCTAAGGAGGGCAAGAGTGTTGTTTTGATGCTTCAAATCAAAACAGGAAACAGTAGAGCTGCGTACTGAAACCTAAAATAGATCAAGGTGCCCTTGAGTTGAAAACAAGGAGCAGTGATTGCATTCAAAAGACAGTGCTATCTATAGTTTAAAATCAATATGGATATGGATATTACAGTGGACCAAACATGAGCCATGTTTTGGTTCATCAAGGCTTGGTGTTTAGTTATTTCATTGTTCATTTGCATCACATTTTCCATGTGTTTTGCAGTTCACCGCACTACAGTCAAAATATTTGTGTTGAATGTTTTGCAGTATTGTTTTGATATAACAGCAGTTAATCACAACACCATCGCAAATAAATGATAGGACCATGTATTCATTCTCCTGTGATTGCCTGTTGTAATACAGGTGCAGAGGCTCGACTCACATACAGTAGTGTTAATGATGGGAAAGAATTAAAGGGTAACATTTTGTGTTTTGTCCTGTTTTGAAGCATCTACATGTGTTACAGTTCTACACCCATTTATTCAGATGTTCCTTTCATTTTTTACATGTCTGTATACAGTATGTGATCAAATCAGTGCATTTTGCAAAAATAATTGAACATACATTTGAATTTAATCTACTGTTAATTCATATTTGGACAATGTGCTAATTATTTTTTGTCACCAATTAAACCAACATTCAGCGATGAGAGCGAATATGAGATCTTGATAATTGCTGTTTGATATTTCAACGTTTAAATTATTTTGGTGATGAAAAAAACAAAATGAAAATATCCACTTTAGCCAGAATTATAATGGTTATTTGTTACAGTTTTCTTAAATATGTTGACAATACTGTTAGTCAAGCAACTATTAAACAGAATAACTGTGTGTAAAATGGTGTTAGTTGCAACATGTGTTCAGACTACTGTATGTACAATTGTAAAGCATAAATGAGAATGAAATGCTGATTTACTCTTAGTCTACTTATTATAGTTCCATAACAGTGCAATTTACCAGCATACACAGGTCATCATAATATTCCCATTAATATCTTCCAGTGGCACAGGTGTAACAAGGACACAAACAAGGTAACTAGTAAAACATTCAAGCTTTAGATTCACCCAATCACCCCGACCCTCCTGTTGGCTCTGCAGCACAGCTTCCTGTCTCTTTTTAAGGCCAGCAGCTTCCTCTGGAACTGCTCACTTGCCACAATGTACAGCACCGGGTCCAGGCAGCTGCTCACACTGCATATGGCCTCAAAGAACACATAGGAGGCGTACAGGACGTTGGTATTAGACGGTGTGACCTGGTTATTGATCCTCATGAACACCAGGGTGACGATCATAACGTGGTAAGGCATGAAAGAAACAGCAAAGACTAGTATGGCGGCAGTGATGAGCCGAAGGGGCTTCCCTCCGGCACGCTGGGCTCCTCTGTGCGTTCTACCTCTCGGGAGACCCCTCAAAACACGAACTGTCTTTATGTAACAGGCCAACATGACGCTGAATGGAAGCAGGAAGCCTATGATTGTTCTGATAATGGTGATTGTCTTGACATAGATAAAAGGGCCCTGGATGTGGTCCATGCACACACTGATGTTTTCCTCTCTCTGAATAGCAAAAGTTACAAATAAGTCGGGAATGGAAGAAAGTACCAATGTGACCCAGGTGCAAATTGAGCACAGTTTGGCTTTACCCACATCCCACCAACGGAGAGAGCTGATTGGATGCACCGTCCCGACGTAGCGATCGAAGCTGATGAGCGTGAGAAAGAGGATGCTCCCGTATATGTTGATGTTGAAGGAGATCTTTTTGAACTGGCAGAATATTTGTATGCCTTTGAGGTGGGGCCTCTGGAATATAAAGTAGAGGGTGAAGGGGAGGGTGAGGATCCAGGTGGAGTCGCACAGGGCCAGGTTCAACAGGAAAATATTGCTGGTGCTTGATGTTTTCCTGAAGCAGGAGTAGTTGATTATAGCTGCGATGTTTCCCAGGATCCCGACAGGAAGAGCAAAGGTAAAGAGAACCAGGAGGATGTAGCAGTACCACCGACCATTCTCAAACTGGCTGCAGAATACTGTCGACCGGTTCAGGAACTCCAGAAGCACCTCTGGGATTTAAGCACAGGGAGTAGAGGCAGTTATGCAACTTAATTCTTAATATATTGATGTGTGTTGAAAATGGAGAGATATATTGTGAAACAGCAGCCCAGTTTCATCAGGAAGTACTTCAACATTTGAATCCGCACCTTATATTTTCAGTACAATGCCAATGTTTTGTACTAACCAACAAAGCACTATAGTAAGCAATATAAAGGATGGGGTGGTGGACGGGCGTGCAGCACTTTTGAATTCTATGCAGGAGTGGAGATCCTGTGAGAGATCTCCATTAATGTTTATTTTCTTTCTTATTATTAAACCATATAAGCATTATTGCCTTACTTACATCGGGTCTTCTGGTTGTGTAACCGTACCTTAAAGGTGGGGTAGGTACGTTTGAGAAACCGGCTCGAGATACACTTGTTATATTACATGGAATGCTCTTAACATCCCGATAGCAATGAATATCTGAAGTGCTTTGACAAAAAATCCATTAAAAACAATGTCATCTGTGGAAGCTGTAGAACTGTAAAAAGCACGACCAATCATTTGAGCCGGGCCGGCTAAAATAACTGGATGGCCTACCTGCCTGTCAGCCTTCCATCTGTGCACAAACTTATCTCGTGCCCTCATTGGTCATGTGCACGTTTGTGTGTGTTGGAGGAGGGGCTCTGTGAGGAAGTCTGAAGGAAGGGGCAGATGTTTTCTGGTTGTGTATTTTCAAATTCTAGCGCACTCGAGCTGGTTTCTCCAAAATGACCTACCCCACCTTTAACTGTATAGTTTATTTCCTATAACCACTCACTTTCACTAACCTCAACCACTGCGCAGATAGTAGGAAATAAAAACATTGGACTTTAAACAAAAGTTTGTGTTTGTATATATTCCAGATATACTATGTTGCATACAATTGGTTGAAAAATAAAAATCAAGTGACTGTTTGAATATAAGGTCCCTAGTTTAGGTGAACAAACACTGGTAAGTACACGTTCTGTAATGCAGTTTGATCTTTAGTAACACCCTCAATGATTAGTTGTTTCTCCATGTCTTTCAGACTTCATGTTTTTTAAAACAAGCTTTCTGTTCAAATGTTTCTAGAGTACTTGTCTTTGTCAAAGTTATTTCAGAGCAATGGAATACATTATACAATGCCGCCTAATAAATTGAATAATACTCGCTTTAACAAGTAAATGAAGATTTACTTAAAAAGTGTTGTTGAGTGCGCTTTAACACCCACGAAATCCAGTCAAACACATCTGCTAAAGTGTTCCTGTTAACGTATACAGCATTTAACACCTGCCAGCTATGTACATTTACAGCAAATACACTCATTTGACTCATGAACACATTATTGTGAACTTTTGTGCTCTTAATGCATAATACTGGAGTTAGCAACAGTCTAAATACATGCATGAAGAAATGATTGTGACCCTGTTCTCTCTCCACATAAATGAAACTATACATAATTCTGTAAAAGCAAGGTTGGTAATCACATGTTTTATACCATGTACTTTCTGAACATTAAGCTCTATGATGCCATAGATATTATTTTCAATATTAGAATAACTTGTAGAATAATGTAGGTCGTAGTCTGTTTTATAGGCTGTGCCTGTAAGCCCGGCTTTAAATGTGATATGTTTGTTTGTTTTTGAGTTTACAGTCTCTATAGTCTCTGAGCGTCACCAGTGTGTCCAGGAAGTGGCTGTTGTCTGCTGAACAATGAAACCTGCCCACTGTTGATCTATTGCCTCCAATATGTCTGCCTCTGTTTGCACTTAATCCCAAATAATGCATTCATTTTGTTCAGCCAAGCAGATCTTAACAATTAAGCACATTTCAACCTATCATGTTAGATCCCACATCAAGACAAAACAATTTTGATTACCTATTTTTTGAAGATGAAGTTAAGTATTTAGGCACTTTTATTATTCAGATTCACAGCAAGTGAACATTTTCTAAAGTCATTCTGCTTTGTAATGTAGATAGTATTGGTGTTATTTGGCAATTAGAATAAGAAGTGTTTGGTCTCAAAACATGTTGAAATCATAGTGTTCAGTTTGTACTTACCTCCTTCAGCTGTGTGAGACTTGTTGCTGTTGTAGATCTGTGTCATGATGAATGGAGACGCTGATCACATCTCCGCTCGCCTTCACTCCTCCTCCACCTGCTCTGTGCTTCTCATCTGTCAGGATGTGTTGGGGCACTGCCTTACCTGTGAGACTGGTGCATGTGGGTGTGTGTGTAATACAGGAAACAGAGGATTAAACAAAACCACACTGTTAATACATCCTAGACGTTCAATTATTGTCTATCTGTGTGCACCAGTGCAGGTGTTTGACTGATTTCAGGGATTCTGTTTGTCCTGTGAGTGGATTACTCCTAAATCTGGTAATCATATAGCCTTTCCCAGTAATAGTGCATGTGATCTCATTATCCAACAGGAAACCATGATGTATTCAGTTTGTCTGGACTGAATAGGAATCTAAAAGAAGTTACAGGCCTTGCTATAAATCATTAAAGGTTATAAATAGTTGTACATAATGAACTTAAATCTGAGTGTATAAAAGCCACTGAAAGCCCATTTCATATTTGTTCACAAAATATGACATATCTGCTGATTTTGTGGAATCTGTGGAATCCTGTTCAGTAGTTGTAAAGGTAGTATCCTGGCAGGTTCTTATCCTTACTTATTGAGGGCAGAATATAATGTCTGGTGACTCTTCTGCAACACTACAATGTATCCTCCTGACCAAACGATGCATTTACACATCGTCGGTTCATTGGTTCATTCATTGTTGTTTTAAGGTATTGTGGTTTATACTAAACTAACATTATTGTGTGCGGTGTAGTCATTCGTTTTAAGAGAAATGGGCTGACTCTATAGCCTCCTTCATGCTAATCCATAGCATATGGAGGCAATAGATTAGGCTACATCATTGAAAATGATTCCAGAAACAAGGATTACCTTAGCACTAGCAATATATAGAGCTGCCCTCAAATGGTATAAAGCTTTTTTCCAAAGACTATGATTCTATGTACAACCAACAAAAAAACAGGACACCTTATATTAACTGTAGGTACACTGTGCTTATCTGTATGAATCATATCTGTCTGTGTTCCTACTGCTCAGCTCTCTGGTGTGTGTCCGTTTATCACCACTAGATGGAGACACAGCTTCATGTTTGATTTTCATTTGGAAACAACTAGAAGACAGGTGGATATGATCTCATCCCAAACACTATAAATAGCATTAGAGGAGTGATACAAAATAGTGTAAATTTAGCATCAAAATTGAATTTAGATTTGAGCTTGGTCCATACCAGTGGATGTGTTTGTAGGGTGAGATAATGAACGATAGAAAGAGATAACAAGATGTGTGCTTTTCAGTTTTTTGTGATTTTTACATTCCTGTGCATGTGTGTGGCTGTGTTGTCCATGTGTGTTGCTGTTGCTGTTTTTGTTGTTGTTGTCCCCTGCCAGGCTCAGCCTCGCAGTAGGCAGTGCTCGTGAATCACACCTTACCCTGGTCCTCTACTGTCGGGGTGCATTGATTCAAACAGTGTGGCTGACTAGTCTTGAATCACCCCCTAGTTAAATTCTGCCCATACAGGCTGTGAGAGAAGGGCTATGCTCGTTGGCCGGCTACTTTAAAAGTCAGATGTGCCGATACACACTGTGCTCCGACATCCAAGCCAGGGCTCATTGGCACAGGAGGCAATTAAGTTCACCCATGCAAGTCAATTCAATTATGCATCGGTGACGAGCCCTGAAATACAAGACGTATGCTGTGGCCTCACACTTGGTCACTTTACTTTTGCTAAAAAAATAAAATATGTGATCTTGACCATTTTTTATAAAGACAATACTAAAGTGTATATTATCTTCCTTAAAGCCCAATATAAGTGACCGCCAACGTTTAAACTAATATTGCAGATTGTATTGTACCAAGTCATTTAATGCATGATATATTTGAACATGAGGTTCATTTTTTAAAACTGCACTTTAACTCCAATAATGATCTCCATCTCCATAGGAATCTCAACATCTTTGTTTGTATGTGCACAGTGGATAAACAAAAGCTAAAAGTGAGCAAGCTGAGATTGAACAGCATGTAAAACTATTGAAGAGTGAACCAGCCAGGCTGTAATGGGAATATAAATGGAGCATTCTGCTTTGCTGCTTTGCTGTGTGTGTGTGTGTGTGTGTGTGTGTGTGTGTGTGTGTGTGTGTGTGTGTGTGTGTGTGTGTGTGTGTGTGTGTGTGTGTGTGTGTGTGTGTGTGTGTGTGTGTGTGTGTGTGTGTGTGTGTGTGTGTGTGTGTGTGTGTGTGTGTGTGTGTGTGTGTGTGTGTGTGTGTGTGTGTGTGTGTGTGTGTGTGTGTGTGTGTGTGTGTGTGTGTGTGTGTGTGTGTGTGTGTGTGTGTGTGTGTGTGTGTGTGTGTGTGTGTGTGTGTGTGTGTGTGTGTGTACGCAATTAGTTCTCAGAGGAGCTGTAACTCAAAGGGATGCTGACTGAGCTGGAAGAGAGAAAAACAAAGAGTTGTTCCTGGGAAGATGGCCGCTTCTGGCATCGGAACACAGCTAGCAGAAGCATAGGGAGAGCCTCAAAGTGTGTGTGTGTGTGTGTGTTATATGTGAGGTAGGGGAAATAGAGGTGTGTATAGCCGAGTTGACTCATGGAGGATTTCAGTCAATCGAGTAACCTTGAAGCCGTTGTCGGTTGCAGTTCACTGCATGAGGAGTGTTCATGTAACCTCTTGCACAATTAAATAAAAGCTTTGGCTTATACATTTGGCTCACACAATCTCTACAGTATTTTTACACTGATTAAAACATATTTAATTGATGACACTTGAACTATTGATATGATACCACTGAAAGAAGGTTTGCTGAATGTTGTGACAGGATTGGCCACACAGAAGATTTGTCACTCTGCTGAAGTTCTTGGAAACATAAAAACACTCAGTGCAGTCGTGGTTGTGCGTCTGTGTTAAAGAGTGAGGCTTCCTCACACTTTCTTCAGTACAGACACCTTATTCTAGAAAGCAGACAAAACATACACCATCCAGGCTTATATTCAGTTCATATTCAGTCCATTAAAAGGAACACTCATTCTCTGTAAGTTGAATGCGTTCAACTTGCGAATTCGACTTTGTCAAGTCTGAGAAAATAACCAGGATGATGTCATAGTTATGTCATCAAGGTTGTCTTGGTTTGGGTTTGGACGTGTGCAGACTACCTTTTTTAAACAGAAAAACAGATCAGTATTGGAAATGTGGGATTGAGTGCTTTTGAACCTTGACCATGTTTCGTTTGTGACACAGTTTTTAAAGATGGCGGTAAAAAAAACATCCAAAATGTACAAACACCCCAAAAGCAGATTGCTTCTGTTACACAAGCAGTGTGGGAGGTAGATCAAGGACTATTACATTATCGCACATAATTGCATCAGATCACATGTTATTTTCGTAAACTGTACTTATGTTATGGTTTTTCATAATGCTACTCTGACCAGAACAACATGTAAGCCCTTGAATTAAAGGTCTAAATGTTTTTATGTTTCTTTATTCCAGGCAGCCAAAATAATAAAATAATCTGTCATTAGATTCATTGCTTCCCACAAAGGAGCTAAAAGCACCAACTGTAGTCTTTTCGGGGTACAACAATGAGCTAAAAGTAATAATATAAAGCTTTTTGTCTTAATGAGTTCTGCTGCCACCACCAGAGGCCTAGCTCTTGTGCAGAGGGCTGCATATATGAATCAATGTCATGCTCTGCCAGAGAGATATTTCTCCATAATTTGATTTCTAGCCAGGATTGTAGTAAAAGACACCACGGGTCATAAAAGGTTTGAATAATCTCTCTAATCATGCAGAACTCGCCTCATGAAACACAATCGAGCACCTCTTAACTGACAGCGTGTCCAACAGATGAAATAATGTGTATATGGAGTATATTTTGTCGGCATTGCCGATAAAATGGTGACGGGTGAAATTTGTCGGGATAAGACAATAACTTCGAAGGCCATATAAGTGGCACCTTAAAGAGGTCCTTTATCTTCATTTCAATGCCTAAAGGGCACGTGTCTGACAGAGTAGGACATTATTGATCGATGTGACTCATTTATTTACTTTCATCTCCATTTCGTAGCCATACATGTTAGCCAATGACATGCTGTTTGAACCTCCCCTGACAGCAGTGTCCTTGTCATGTTCCCTTTAGGTCGATACCTGCGCCTGAAAGTGTTCCGCGAGGATCATGGCTCCTGGATGACCATGTTCTTCAGCGCCATCCTCTTCCTCTTCATCTTCTCACACATCTACAACATTTTCCTGCTGATGGCTGGAAGCATGGAGTAAGCCATTTCAATCTCTTTCTCTATGCCTTTTTCCCCATCCTCTGCTTCCCATTTGTTAGAGCCTCACTGTACGCTCCCCTTTGGCTGGCGTGATTGATCGAAACGTCTCGCTTGAACTGAGACTCGATAGCAGTCTGATTAATCAGCCCACACTTTAAATCACAGGTAGGAGCAGGCAATAGGAGGATGGTTAATCCTGAAAGATCACCTCCAGCACCCACTCTTATTCTCCCATGATCTCGACTTATTTTGTGACACCTCTCTGGCTAAAATCCAAGACATTTTTTGCCATGTCTCGCAGTCGGTGCCTTGTTTCTTCGCTCCTGTTGCCCCAGCTTACCTGCTGGGGAAACACTGCGCACTGCAGAGCCTGACACCCACACATCAAGCCTGTGACAGGAATCAGTTTATGCATTTGCAAAGTGTCTGTCTAGAGGAAGGAAAACATGCCTTTGAAGCCAGCCAGCCACACGCGAGGTCACTACGAGGTGATTTAACATTTTGGGCTGTAAAAAAACAGTGGCAGGTGTCTATTCAGGTGCAAGCTGTCAAGAGAGAGTCCAGGGCTATAATGGGATCTGTCTATACAGTGATGCTTTTCCATATTAACAACAAGCACTAACTATCCATAAGGTGCAGGCAGATGAAGGCTATTAGCTTGCAGCCGAGGTGTTCTTTGGCCAGAGGGATGAGTTTGTATAATCAGCCCATCTGTCACTCCGGCCAGCGCTGTGACACCGGCATCCATCTTGTCCGTTCTCTCTGGTCGGCCGAGAAAAAAAGGCAGCGAGCAGCGAGGAGCAGGTCCGCCGAGACAACAAATGTTGCTTGCTCAGGGAAAAGTTACATTTGCAGTCGCACTGAGTGCATCTGTCACACCGAGGTTTCCTTTTTACCGCCTTTCATTCCAGCCTTGAAATATTGAGAAATATCATATCATTGCTTTTTCTTTGCTGTCAGGAGTGTCTGACTAGATGACATTCGGATAATACTTAAGGAAAAATAATGAGTTACTCAGACATTTTTGAGAGACATAATATATAATTTATGATATGATATATAATTTATATCCATCCAACATGTGCAAGTCACTCTGCTCGTATTAGATGCATCACTTGTCAAGATATAAAAAGTAGCAACCAAGAGAGCGTATTAAACCATTAAACTGGCTGACACAACACTAAAACTCATCCGTCATTATATGCATGGTTGTGTGTTGAGCAGTCACATCACTCAGTCAACGTTGTAAGTCTCTCCTCGCGAAGACAGATGGTGCTGTTGTAAAGCGAGTCAACGCACCGCTGCCAAGACACCTGGTCTTATTCTGCACTTGTCCAAAAAAAAACTCCCATCCTGCCCTGCTTTTCCCCGCTTGTTTTCTTTCTGTTCCAGCAGTGTGTCCACTGAGGACGGGCCCTGCCAAAACTATTAGTGTTCGCATCTCTGTTCAAGACCGACATGTAAGAGCAATGTTCACACTCTGCCAGGATGCCCCTCCGAAGACGTTCTCCAGGCTGCGATAGCATGAATGCAGCAGAGTGGGCAGAAATGTGGATGGGAGTCTGGGGGGAGCGGGAGAAGTGCTCCAGCCTTGATGATGCAGTGAAACTTAAGTCTTTTGATTTATGTCCAAACCCTATTTGCATCGCCCCCACACTACCAGTCCCTCACCCCGCAGTGAGGCTGTTGTAGTTTTCTCTTAGCCACTGCACAAAGGCAAAGTACAATATCCCTTTGTGACTGTAGCTGCCCCTCTGTGGGAGTGAATGGTGTTTTTCCTTTTCATTTGTAATGAAAGAACAAGCCGCTGTGAGTTATTAGGGGCTTTTAAAGGGTTGGTATTTTGGCATGGGTTAGCTTTCTTTGACATGTAGCCATGATGGTACACTGCAGGATATGCTCTCTGGTGGCAATACACACACTCCCACACACACACACCACGCACATATTGTTCACGTCTCGCACCTTGTTCAAGTTAGTTAGCGTGTATGTAGGAGAGGGAGATTGTGTGTGTGTGTGTGTGTGTGTGTGTGTGTGTGTGTGTGTGTGTGTGTGTGTGTGTGTGTGTGTGTGTGTGTGCGTGCTGCGGGGTGTTTGCTCTGTGTTGCCCATCTCTGCGCTCATTAATATGCTTTCATTTTCTTTGACCTTTCAGCCGGTCTTGAGCTTGATTTAATTAAAACTAGCAATACATCCACAAGGAAGGAAGATAACCCGCGACATCAGGACTGTAAACAATCACTGATAAGAGATTGTATATCTTTTTGGGTGACAAGTATTTATTCATGATTAGTCATGTAAAATGATTTCATCAAAGCCATTATCTCTCAGCTCAAAGACATTTCCAGACTGCGTAATCTTACACATGTCCAACTGAGCCAATATTTAAACAGCCCCTTCTAGGTCAACAGCTATCAACCTGTTACCTGGCATGTGTCATATCAGGGAGGAAAATCCCGTCCGCTGAGGCACCCTGGGAGCTGTAAGCCACACTTGTTACCAGACCCTCGCATCTGGGCCATTTGCATTTTAATGTAACTGTCAGATTAGGAAGGGGGCTGTTTGTGTGAAACCAGGGGAGTGTGACCGCCCAGGGAGTTTGACGGACTTCATGAATGTGTTGTCACGCCGCACAATCCCATTCCGCCATCTTACGGCGCCATTACCAGCCGAAATCAGCCCCTAATTAGATGGTGTTGTTTAATTAAGACGGCCCAATGCGTGGCGTGCACATTAATCACGACTAATATAGAGAAAGGGGGTGGTAAAGTAAGTGAAGGTGGAAGGAAGGAGGGAGGGAGTGTGATGGAGAGCTGGAGTAGGACAGTACAGCTGTAAAATGACTTGTGTATTGTGTTTGTTACCCAGTAAAGGAGACACAGATGGATGTCAGGATAGGCGGGATAAGAGGGGTAATCTGGGCAGAGCAAGGGGTGGTGGAAGGTTTGCATTTGGTGGATAGCTTTGATGAGGAGCAGGGAGGGATGGAAGTGGCATTTGACTACAGTGATACCCTGAGCGGGATTAGACCCCATCATATGAGGGTATTTGTCTTTTGTTTACCATGCTCCTTTGTGCCGCTTGCATGCTAGTCCCCCTCCTCTGTCTGTTTGCTTGTCTGGCACTAAGCTGGGGTAATTCCATGAACAAGTGGATTTAAAAGGCTGAATAAATAGCGTGTTGCGGTATGTAGATGCCTCCTGTTGCATGCAATCACACATGAGACTTGCAGTACAGCATCATAACAAGCTGTCCATGTTCACTTTAAATATAGATACAGACAAACTATAACACTGTAGTCAGTCCTGGGCAGTAGTGTGTTACAGTCATTTTATTTCATTAGTCATTTTAATTAGTAGTGTAATTAATATCACAAGATACAATGATTATTAAATTGAAAGACATGGATTATTGAACATATTTTCTTTTTCTTTTCTTTTTAAGCACATTCAAAGTAGTCTTTGAAGTGTTGTACATCTAGTATAATGAGTTTGTATCTGAAAACAAGAATGATCTGCAACCATTCTGTGGTCTTTGCTAAGCAATTGTGACATTTGTGGTAATTGTGTTTTGTCTGTGATGAAAATGTTAAATTAATTGGCATTTCAGATAAAACAACAAATATTTTGTTCGGTCTAAAGAATTTCTGAAAATCACTTGTTTCTTACATTTGTAGAGCAAAAGCTTAATCTGGGTAAATAACTATTATATTCATCTCTATACTCTAATTTCAAAAATAATCTTTTTCTATGTTTAAATGAACTGATTTGTTTAATATTGCATAATACTTTAAAATGCAATGCTACAGCTTTACTATTAACTAAATTGTAAAGAAACCTGTTGCTCTTCCTAAATCCCATTAAAAGTCTCGCAGTGTAAATTCATTGATCATTTTTTCGTTCCCTTCCTCACTCTGCCTCTCTCGTACTTTCACACACCCACACGGCAAATCTGCTGCTGTCTTTCACACTCCTACATGCACATTATGTTGGTATCTCAAAAATGACTCATTACGTATTTAACAAGTCTTGAGTTACAGTAGAGCTTTCCCTCAAAACTAATGTTCTGTTCTCTCAGAATACATCTGAAACAGTGTGTGATCTGTGTGAAGCGGTGAAGTCGGTCACTTCCTCTCTGATTACATTATCCTGATGTTTTCTGGGACAGAAAGGGGGGGCTTCAGCCCAGGTCCTCCACATACCTCACTGTCATATAAAGAGAAACAGCCACATTGTAAACAATAAACATAACCTTGACAGCAGTCCACTGGGAATATACGATATGTATTATATTATAGATGAATGTGAGTGTGAGCGTACATGGATGTAGGGGAGAGGTGTTATAGCAGGAAAGATAGATTGTCCATGCATGTGTTCATGTTTGTGTGTAATAACACGCAGCCACACTCATTCCTCATGTTTCAATACATATAAATAACGAATAATATATCAGTTCCTGCATTTTGATGCATCACCTCCATGTACATTGTTTTTTTAAACATGGGCATGTCACACAGTTTGAAAAAGACTAGCCTATCGACAGTATACAGGACAGTCACGATATGTGTAAACATGAAAATATTGAAGGTATCTTTGAAATGAGCACTTTTACATTATCATATTCAGGATGTGACGTTTACATGAAACATAAAATAACCTATATTCATGTCCCAGTTTACATGAATCTATTATTGTCCTGGTTTCTGATCATCTGCGTCGTGTATCTGTGTCTGCTTCTCATCCTCAGACTCACTTCTATTTCAGCTTATAAACATTACATTGGATTGGGAAAACGCCAGCAAACATGGAGGACACTGATGGTTGTTATAAAACCAGAATATGGTGTTTGGATGAGCAAACAAAACAGGATTGTTAAAAAAGAACGGAAATAAAAGTAACTGAGTCGTAAAATTCGTCGCAAAGGATGAAGTGTGACTTTTTCAAAGAGGGACACATTTCGCAGAGGAAATAGGTCGGGGTCAATGGATGGGTTGACAAAATGTCGGACTTAAACTCAAGGGACTACTGTCAGTGTCCCGTATCCTACCATCAATCAATATTGATTTCCTTGTACCACGACCACCATTGTTCCCTAACCTTAAAGTGGTTATTACTGCAACCATGACGACTACGATCTCCTAACCTTAATTAGTAGTAGTACGGTAACAACCTTAAGCTTGATGATTGCCTAAACAAAACCAACTTGTTTTTGTGCCTTAACCAAAACTTGGCTTGAATGGGCACAGATTTATTTTTTACAACAGTGATTTGTAACGGTTTTAAATATCAAAGATGTATAATGACGACCTGATAGGGGTGTTAGATCAGAAAAAAGCCTCTTTGAACAGTTTATAACCGACAGATCTGTTGTTTAATTAAAGGACTTGTAGGGGAACTGATGTTAAACAATGAGACTTGATTTTCAACCCCTTTTTGGTTCAAATGCAAAAGCTTATGTGACTGCAGGGCCTGATACAGGGCTGTCCAGCACACTGCCTGATTGCATTCACTCCTATTCATGAGCCAGGGTAATGATAAGGACAAAAGGACTCAATCTCCAGCCAGTGTAATACAGTAGATGTGCTTCTTCTGTGCTGAGTGATGCATTAAGATTGAAGTTTTAAAGTCGCCTTGAGAGATGCAATGGTGGAGGTGAAGAGAGTTTGTATTGACAGCTTTATGCTCCCTGGTAACTACTGCTGCTCAACGTTGTATACTGTAAATAGGACGTTGTGCTCGAAGAGGAGACAGGCAATGCATTTCAATGTGGAGAGAGCCAAGGTCGCAATTTAATGTTCTGAATGAATCCAGCATTTACAGGGCAGAGGAGGTCACTCAGTTGCCACAGTCACTAAATCACTGGGTGTCTGACAGAGAATACAAGTTGATAAACCCCAGCTCAGAGGCCTATGCTTCCAAGTGGACAGTGAAAAGATATAATGGAAATTAGAGTATTGATGACTCAGAGTAGTGAAAGTTCAGCAGTCTGTTGTATAACCTCAACTATCAGGGCTTTTTAAGTCAATCTTTGAGTTGAGACTTCCTTAAAAAAAAAAATCAAACCATACGCTTTTTTCTTTAAATCGATGGATCTATGGAGCAGTAGTACAAAGTGCTTGGTTTAGCACAGGGGTGGGGAACCTTTTTCCTCTCAAGGGCCATTTCAATTGTTTCAACATCCTCCGAGGGCCATACAAATTATTGACCTCTGCTTAAAAATCACAGCCCATTAATTTGGCCTTTCTTTCATGCTGTGCAAAGAAAAAGCAACTCTTAGTCCAGATATCTTGCCATGACTCGCGTATGCATGCACGTGCACGGTTGTGGCATGACCACCAAACAGAAAGATATGGACACAAGATGTGTGCAAATGCATTTAGTTTCCTATCCATGTGAACATGATTTAAGTGGGGGGGGGGACCTAACCTCCTCTAGGGGGGTCCGGGGGCATGCACCGGGAAGTTGAAAGCATCAATCTGGTGCACTTTGAGAGCAAAATGAAGAGATCTATGGAAACATCTCAACACCCATATGAAACAGAACTGTAAGCAGATTTACTTTTTCTTTATGAATATTTTCCAAATCACTCTCCTTTTAAACTGTATTCTTGTTTATTAATAACAACTTGTTTTTACTGTCATATAGTATTTTATACCTGTTTTTTTTTGTATAACTATAATCATGTGGCGGTGTGGTGCTCATGTAGAATGCTTGGTTTGCTGATAACGCCACCTGGGGGAGTTTCGCCCCCAGGAAATTACTAAAAACTAAAGTTATACAATTTAATAAAAGGCAATCAGGTTCGTTTGAATACCACAGGCAGAGACAGTATAAAGGATGACCAGAGGTGGGGAGATGATGACCAGAGGTGGGGAGATGATGACCAGAGGTGGGAAGAGTGGTTACGGCGTTTTGATTGATTGATTGAAAAGTTTATTAACAGCTTGTATATTGGGTACAGTACAGTACAGCTCAAAACATACAATTGTTAAGGGGATGCAGACCAGAGAAAGACTTTCGTCTTGTTTACATCAGGGTCCCCCATTTCCAACTTTCCCTTCCCAACTTTTACAGCCAGGCGCTGCCACAGAGCCCACCAGGAAGGGAGAATGTTTATGGCACCCCTGGAAAGAGGTTTAAAATGACTGGTGAAAATAGCCTACTTAAGTTTATTGAATTAAAAGTTATCTATGGGGAAATTCATACATACCAGCCTGTGCGGCCAGTTGCAGCCACAGAGCCCACAGGGAAGGGAGAGAGAGACCCAACAATCCCACGGCCAAATCTGGCATGGTGCAAAGCAGCGTCACAGAGGGAGGAGACGTGACGTCCGGTCACAATCATATAAAAAGATGTGCCTTTACCTCACTGGTTGGAGAAAAAGCTTCTTATATTCGTTAGCATAGCTAGCTAACCAGATGCTAATAACAAAGAAGGTATGACTGTATGCTCAGTGTGACAGATGAACAGATCTCCACTGGGCTTTCAACTAAAGACACAGCCACGCAAAAACTGCGGCATGTGTACGGCTCCTTATGGGTGCTGCAATTTTTAAAGTCCCGGAGCGGTGTTCTGGTGCTCTCCGTCAGAACTGCACCCCTGTCAGACGAGACATATACCACGTGATGACACGTTAGGCTCGTGTTGTGTTCAAGGACCATGACCTTTGCCAGGAAAAACAGGGACTCGCTTGTTTAATTATTTTGCGGTCTAGATTTCTTAATTTTTTTTCTTTTTTGCGTGTGTTTATAAATTACCTCGAGGGCCATACCAAATGGTCCTGCGGGCCAGGGACGTGCACAGGTACGGGCTAATGTTGCCCGGGCAACGGCTGGTTTCCCCTTTTTGGCTGACCTGCCCCTCTGGAGAGAGAGGGTTTTTTTTTTTTTCCTGTTGTGGTCGAATCAACATGATAAGCCACAATTAGTATTGTAGTGTCTCGCTGCGGGAAAACCATGGATGTATAATAAAACACACCAGCTTCATTTTTCTTCTACTACTTCTTCTTCTTCTCCTTCTTCTTACATGTAATTGCCCGCGACATTTTGAATAAAGAACTTGTGTGTGAACTCATTCCACAGTATGACCACAAAAGTGTTTTAAACCAGGTATACCTACGTTTTTATTATTTATGTTCTATATCGCTAAGTGTGTGATTACACATGTTACGTATTATAGCCATGATTATAGTCTATATATTGTTGAACTTTCCTGTCGGCTCCCAGACCGTGGTCGAGGAAACAGGGGGGATGACTCTCTGTCGTCTCCCAGCCAGGGAAGAAGCAACACGCTTCGGGTTCAATAACCCACTTTATAAAATGACTGGAGAGAGGCGAGCTCTTCTTGGGAGGTCGTTGCATTTATTTTGCTCTTCTGTTTCACAAGATACATCACAGACCTATGCTTTTTCCTGCTGCCTCGTTTCATTTCCAGAAAACATACACCGCTCGCTCACTCTCGCTCTACCATACCCACATGCACGCACCACACCCCTCTCTTAAAGGGGTAGCGATCTCACTCTGCATGACCCTAATGTCATAACAATATCATATGTATTATACTGTATTGGTGCCGGTGCGTTAAGACCACCTCCAGAAGTCGGATTTTGGAAAATGGATTTTGAGTTTTCTCATGGCGGGACTTTACTTCCTCTTGACACCGTCGGTTATTTACAAAAAAAACACCTATATAGTTGTTATTGTGCTTCTGTCTTTCTGTGTCTTTTCATCTGCTCCGTAAACTCCTATTAAACATCCATGAGACGGGCCGCTCGCTCTCTTCTCTTGATCAACCTCTCACAGGAGAACACTTCACTGCCCCGCTTCATTGTAGGATTTCTGCCATGTCTACTTTAGTTTGACCATCTCTGTTATTAAGTTATGGAATACTAAATAAATAAGTAATTAGATACCTTACCGTTACTGCGCTCATAAAGAATGATAAGAATAAGAATAATGCGTATTGAACTGGTTTCATTAATTAGTGAGTTTATTTAAGGTAATTATAGAAGCCCTATGTTATCAGTAGCCTATGTCTGCACAGCAGTTATAATAGTCAAACTACATTGAATTGTCCCCATTTTTTCTTTAGTTACTAACATTAGATATTTTAATGAGATATGGACCGCAAAACAAAAAATGTCCCTGGTTTTCATTTTAAAAATCAAGGTACCGAATGCAAGTAGTCGCCTTAGCTTATTTTGTTATGAGATGATGATGTGAATTACTGTTCAAATTAGTTAATGTAATAATCGTTTTGGTCTTATATTTTTTTTCGGGGGGATGCCCTTTTTCCAGTTTAGAGCAATAGTCCCCTCCAAATGTCTGTGCACGTCCCTGTCGCGGGCCGTATACGTCCCGGGGGCCGGAGGTTCCCCACCCCTGGTTTTTGGCACTACAGTATGCTGCAGTGTGGGTAGTTGAAACGGTAATATAAAAACAAGCATATTGTTTTTCAAATTAAGATGTTTTTTTACACCATTTCTCCAATTAACCAACATATAAGTCCATACTGAAAGAAAACTAATTTGTTGCAGTTCCACATTGCTGGACATTATTAATATGCACTATATATAACTATATTCGTCCGTCAAAGAATCAACTTCAAAGTCCTCCTCATTACTCACAAAGCCCTCAACAATCAGGCCCCCCCCCCTACCTCACAGACCTGCTGCACCACCACACCCCTTCCCGCTGCCTCCGCTCATCAGAAGCCAACCTCCTATCCATCCCCACCCACACCAATCACCGGACCTGGGGGGACAGAGCCTTCTCCGTCGCTGCCTTCTCCGTCGCTGCCCCCTCCCTCTGGAACTCACTCCCACAACCCATCAGAGACTGCACTGACCTCACCACCTTCAAAAAACTCACAAACTCACCTCTTCAATCTGGCTTTTAATGTGTGATTGTTTTTGTATTATTTGACTTTAACTTTAACTATATATTTATTTGTTGTTCCTTTATTTTATTTTCACTATATCTGTAAAGCGTCTTTGAGCACCTGTAAAAGCACTAACAAAATAAATATTTTATTATTATTATATAACTAGCTGCAATACAATAATATAGAAAAAGGGTCAAGCAAAACTCATTATAAAACACTAATGTAGCTTATGTCATTATGAAAAAACAATCTGGTGCACAGTAGGTGACCCATGGTATGATGAAAATAGCAATAGTTTCACAGGATTGAATTTGGATGGAAGAATTGTTATGCGAACATGTGTTTGTTGAGCAGACATAAAATCTGAGTGCCATCAGAAGCTTGAGCTTTATCAAAATAAAATAGAGTGAGACGGATATTATAGTGAACCCCAATTAATAACTGGGCCACCTCAAAATCATAACTGATTACTTAGCACTATAGATAATAAAGCAACATAAAAATGTAATGATCCTGCAGATGAAAACTTTATTGCCACAGGTAAACATGGCCTTTTACAGTGGTTAATGTCAAACAAGGGTAACGTCCAAACTCTTAGCTCCACAACTCTTTACCCTCTAAAGCGCAAAATTGTAATTTCTCGCAAATGATGGAACAAGACTTTGGAAGGCAATGAATTGTCCTTGAATATTTTTGTCTGAACAAGTGTTGGAAACCTGATAACACTCCTCAGAGGGGGGGGGGGGGGGGGGGGGGGGGGGGGGGGGGGGTCTGGCTGAGCCGGCCGGCTGGCACTGACACTGCCACTGGCTCTGCGATTAAGCCACGGGAGCCATTTTGGGGCTGATTATTCATGGTGCTACTGTACTGATGTTCCACTACACTGAATTCTCTCATTAGGTCATCCGGCTCTAAAGGCCATTACATTTTCAGTCAGCATGAATAAGTCAGAGAGTTCTGCCTCTGATCATGCCGTGCAAAGAGTCCCCAAACTCATCATAGGTGCTCTGCTGAAATATAAAAAATGAAACCCCCTCTCTCAGCACAGCGGTAACATTTTCTCAATTAAATATGTGAGAAGGGCAAGGGTTGGCGGCGGGTTATTTAACATTGTTTTTTTAAAGCTGAGCATGTGGTGCCAACAGACAGCATTTCCAAAAGTATCGATCAGAGATTTGCAGCGGGTAAATGACTCCCAAAGGGAGCACTGTAGCAATGCCAAGCCTCAGAATGTCTAACTGACTTAATGCAGATATAAATCGCCATTCCAATCAAGGCCTTTTTATTTGCGATCTTGAGCGATGCAATACGTCACCTGCGCTACTGCACGTTTTCGTCAATAAAACCCTGTCAAATCTGTTAAATGCATGCTGCATTGACGACATGATTTATAATGTTTCCTTCCAAGGAGGTACTTGGTGCTGCGGGTTGTTGGCTTGCCACAATTACTCATCATTGTTCTGTATTCCCTAGGGCCATTTTTTATGCTTTTCACATCGAGATGCATAAATAATGTCAAAAGGCACGAGCAATTAGCATTAATTAAAAATGAACTACTATTAAAGCCTCTACATTAACTAATAGCTTAAAAGGATTACCCCCCAATTGCTTTTCAAGAGATTGTTTAGACGTCTCATTTACAAAGTGAACAGCACACCAAATGGAACTGTTAATGCAATCAGCTAAAAAATGAAATTAAAAGAAACCATCAAGAGCATGGAGAGACATTAGAGAGAGAGAGGAAATGAACTGTTCACCAGCAAGGTAGTAGGCGAGATTTTCCAGAGCCCTCTGTGCAATAGAAAACATGTTTATTGCTGTTTGCTGCTGGCCAGAAAATGACCGGGGGAAAACAAAGACGAATGGAGCTATTGACTTCAAATACGACCCTTTGAAAGCAAAGCCACAGCCCTATCCATCGCCATCTATTGTATTCATGAGTGTGACCTGGGGGGGGTGAGATGGGGCTCGGGGGGGAGGTGATGGGTGCCCACCTGCTCCACTCAGCCTAAGACACTAGCTGCCAGGAGATCAAACAGGCCTCCTCGCTTCCCTCTGTTCTCCCCTCTCCCCGGCACAGGTCCCATATAGGAGGCGAGTGACCCACTTTTCCTCCCTCCCTCTGCTATTACCTGGAGAAAATAGGCTGATGTGGTGTGTGTGAGAGTGTGTTGAGTGGGTGGTTTTGCAGTGCTGAACAAAAGCTTCTCATCTTCACTTACTGTTCAGAGATGAAGGAGTAACTAGGACTCCAAAGAAAGCATGTCCTTTCTTATCAAATACTATTGCATGTGAGATTGTTTCTCTAATGGCTTGTCTTGACCTAGTCTATGTTTTGTTTCTGTGCTGCTGAAGTGGATGTTAACTGAGCTCACTCAGATCTAGTGCATTATCGGGGGGGATCTCTTTGGGATGGCAGTGTTGATTTGAAATCAACTAGACATGCGACAAATTTGCCAAACAAATGGATAATTTGCCGAACACTACAAGACCAAATGAAAGTGATGATAACGCTTTGATTCCAACGCGCCGGTGTAAATTGTTTACAATCCTCGGGGCTTTATGGAAGGAAGAGCCATCGCTTATTGTTTTCACAGGATCAGATTGATATTGATCGTCTCTGACAGCTAGCATCATGGTACTTAGCGGCAGTGACCATTTTCTCTTTGGCCCTGCACTGACTCCCCCTCTGTTGGATCTTTTTGTCAGCCGTGTAGCCAGCTCTCTTTTTCTGCCTCCTTTTACTACCCTCTTAACATGTACTTCATTTTTTATGTCCTTTCCACTCTTTGTCTGCTTTCTTCTCAGGCCTCACTTGGTGACAGATTACATGGGCATCAGGAATGAGAGCTTTATGAAGATTGCTGCCGTGGGGACGTGGATGGGAGACTTTGTCACAGCGTGGATGGTGAGATCTCAACTCTTGAGGCCTAAACAATAGATAGTGTTGCTGCATTTATTAAAAGGTTGTATTTAATTTAAAAATTAAATTCTACAATATTATTAAAAACACATTTGTATACAATTCTCTTTTAGCCATGCTAGCAGCTTGGTATTGTAACTTGCAAATATTCATGGTCCCCAGATGACGAATCCAAAGTGATTTTGGTGAACGCTTCACTTATCATGCAGCTCCGACAGGTTGCAATTTACCACTTGTTTGACACTAATAATTTAACCATAATTAATCAACACATTCCAGCTGTTATTGTTTTGTTTGTTTACTTTCACATGAATTTCGTCTGTTGCCATCAGGGCGTAGATATGCTCTACCTGATCAAAGGACTAATCGCTTTTCAAAATCTTTCATCCCTTCTGCACTCAAACTTTTAAATTCTTGAAAGGCTTTTAACTTGATTATTTATTTATTTATTTATTATTGTGATGCTATGAACTATTTATAGTGTAAATTGGAATTATCCACATCTGTGCTCCCGGGTGCATCTGTGTGTTTTCTTCTTGTATGTTCCTGCCTGTGTACATGACATAAGCTGCTGCTCATAACCAATTGCCCCTTTCGGGATTAATAAAGTTGTTGATTGATAAACATTAGCATGCTACACCAACATGCTAAACCATTTTTTTAGAATTTGTTTTCCCATACCTTACCATTAGAACTTTAACCATGTTTTACTATTTATTAATAGGCCACATTGTCATATTTTAGAAATTGTATACAAGTAATTGTTTTTTATGTTGGTACAAAAAGTATTAATATTTGATACCAAGCCCTCACTAAATAGTAGTATGTTGATTTGCCAAACACTTGCATTTTAACATTCTAAAAGTGTGTTAATAACATCCAGTAACAGTCACCGTAGCTAATGGCTAGCTGCAGGCTTGTTAAAATGCCGATGTTAGCACATAGGAATGCTAATTCTTCTTAATTTTCCCATCCCTACCATCTTTTTATCTATACCTCATGAAGTAATCTTGGCATTATGCTGATGAAAGTTAAGCCTCATCTGATATTAGATAGATAAGTCTGAAGGGATACATTGGAGATAGGTTTTAAGAGCTAAAGTACATTTGATACACCCTTTTAAATTTGCTAATCAGTAACAATGGCTTTACTCCGGTATCATCTGCATCACGCTCACTGTGTAGATGATTCATTGCCCCACTGATGGCATTCAAGACTATCATTTATTCATCCATAGTTCTCTACAAAGTTTCCATCAAAGATCACAAATGTTATTTTTGAATATATCAAAATCATATATGAAATGCAAAATGAAGCTATTAGTCACACACTTTTCTAATTACTATGCCAGGTATATCCTCTCCACTGATGTAAGGCACACACTGAAATGCGCGCCGCATCCAGATCAATCTAATACCAAATCTTTAGAGTAACATGCGGTTTGATCTAAGAAGGGTCAAAGGGAACAATGAATGCATGGGGGGGGAGAGAGTCTGTTGATGTAGAGACCTACCTTTGTTCATTTGTCAACATTAAGAGAGGAGGAGAGCTCCAGCGGGAGTGGACTACCTGTGGTGGGAGGAGTGGAGCTTTGGCACCGACATGCACACAGCTGAGACAACTTGACATGCTCCCTCACCGCTCACATTAGTATTCTACAGTACATACTGCAGAGAAGAGAGAGGGGGAGGAGGAGGGAGGTAAGGAGTAAGACACTGAGGTGAAAGGGAAATGTAGTCTGGTCAGAAGGGAGACGTGGGGGAGGCAGTAAGTGAGAAGGTGAGTCGGGGAGACAGAGGTGTGTGTGTGTGTGAGAAAGGAGAGTAAGTTGGGCCAAGGCAAAGTGCTGATTCTAGAAATTACTCACAAGGTTTTTACATTCGATTAATTCAACAAGGCACTTTGAAGATGACCTCTGTGTCTCCTCCGCCGAGCAGATTTACAGTGTGTCTTCCCCAGATGAGTGAACAGGAAGTGTCTGTTTTCGCAACGCTGCAACGGCGAAAACATCTCATACATTGCCTGATTCAAATCCTCTTTCAACACGAGCTACAGTTTCTGCAGTGAGGCGCTTTATTGACGAACTGACCTTGCTTCTGCAGTGGCTCCACACAAAGAATATAGTGGAATATTTCATACTTGTGTTTAAAATGATCTCTGAGTCTCTGTATCAGTCAGAAAATCTACTATCTATTGTAGTAATAACATTATCAGATGTTAGAGGCAGTGAAAGACAAGTACAACCACAACATTCATATTGAAACAAGTCGATATTTCTTAAAGGCAATAACACAGTCATTCGTGTGTAATCACAGATGTTGTGTTATTCAATTATTTAATACTTTGATAATGTGTTTTAATAATATGTATTATTAAAACAGATTATAATTGAAATGTTTGAGTGACTTGGAGGTGGATTTATGAATTTCAGCCGTTACACACTGTCACTGTTTTTACAATATTTTGTTCCTGCATTAGTGAGGTCAGGACTCTCAGGCCATTACATATGGAGCCTGGGAGATGGTTACCTTAGCTTAGCACAAAGACGAAAAGCAGAGGGAAACTGAAAAAGCCTGTCTCGGTCCTGTCTCGGTACAAAGTTGTAAAAAACGATCTACCGGATTAACACGTTGTATCTTGTATGGTAAATTAGAGGGGGGAAAAAGGTGAAAAGTGACTTCCAGGAGGTAAACGCACCTCGAAACGAAATTGGGAGGCAACAAGATTTAATGCGTCACATAACTTCACTGGTGCTGTAGGAATATTTTGTTAACTTTGAACACAGCCAGGTCTAGTCAAAGTAAAGCTGTTTGCCTACAATTTGCTAAAATAATCTGTCCTTACTTCCTCTAAATCTAATCCTCATAAGTAATGAAGTGATACGCATGTTTCTTTCTGCAGGTGACAGATATGATGCTCCAGGATCAGCACTACCCAGACTGGGGCAAAGCAGCCAGAAGGTTCTGGAAACAAGGCAACAACAGGATTGTTCTCTTCTGGTATGTTCTCTTCAAGATAAACTGTCTCTATGAGATCATGTGTATATTTTTTGCACATAATAAGATTTTAATCAATGTATCTGGCTACTGGCTACTGAAAATATGATATATTCTTACTGTGTGTGTGTGTGTGTGTGTGTGTGTGTGTGTGTGTGTGTGTGTGTGTGTGTGTGTGTGTGTTGTGTGTGTGTGTGTGTGTGTGTGTGTGTGTGTGTGTGTGTGTGTGTGTGTGTGTGTGTGTGTGTGTGTGTGTGTGTGTGTGTGTGTGTGTGTGTGTGTGTGTGTGTGTGTGTGTGTGTGTGTGACGTGGTCTCTCCAGCCCTCCGCAGGGTTACACACAGTCAATAGCCGTGTTAATCTTCCCTCACTCAATGTCAGCACCTTTAATTAGGAGAACAGGGAGAAAATCAATGGACACAGCAAGGTCACGGGGCAAACCATAACCCTGCTTTCTTACTTTCCTACCACAAGCTGTGACCCTTAAATAACTGCTAAACAAATGCTGCAAACCATGTCTGATATGCCCATTACCAGACAGCCAGTAGGAGCGTTCCCTGTTTAGATGCATTACACCACCAGTGCACGGTCCCAGCGGCGTTTATTCACCAGAGTGGCTCAGAGCTGTCAGTCAAACACGACATGTGAACGCCTCTCAGTGGTTCATTTCAGGGTCATGGTGAGAAGTGAAGGATGTAAAGAAGACATTGCGGTTGAAACAGTTTGACACTGTTTGATATTTACACAGAGAGGTCTCACACTTCACAGACAGTGAGTTTAACATGTCCTATCGCCGCATCGATTCACCTGCAATTAAAATGCAAGCAGTCAAATTGTTCTGTGACTTTTTCTGCAGCCCTTCATTTTATTGACACATGGCCCGACTCACACCGTCACAATCAATGCCGGATTTGACAAGCTTTCGTTTGAAATTCCGAGCTTGAAATATGATTGATAAATGCGTTGCTGGATGTATCTTATCATAATGCACCGAAGGGGTCAGGGACGAATTGTAGAGGACAGTGCCAAAAATCAGGCAAAGGACTCCCACAGCGGAATAATAAAAACCCTTTAAATGCTTCTCCCATACATTTGAAATGGGATATGAGCTGGCATTCACTATCTGCAATGCAGCCAGCCGATGTGTGGTGTGAGAATGCTCGCAACAGCACAGCAATCACAGGGTGACATTGAGACACAATGCACAGTGGAGAATAATACCAGCCCTTTCCTCATCGTGCCATTCTTCATATGGGAAATGTCCCAGTAAACAGTGAAGGCAGGACTACAGCAGTGTGACACAAACACAATTCAGAGAGTGTGAACGATTGCAGAAAAAACCCACAGCAATCACTGCATGCAGGTAAAAGATACTTTGGCTCATGTTAAATATGGAAATACATGGAAATATATATATGCAGTAGGGTTTTGAATTGCATTGTCTCTGCATCCACAAACAGACACTTTTTTCCTCCTTGCACATCCATCTTCCTCGAAGCTTTATCTTCTGCCATTTTTCAAATCCAGGTAAAATCGTTCTTCAACACATTATTGAGTCTGTAAGCAGAGGAACAGAATTAACTGATTTATCTACGTGTTTTTGCTTTTGACGTAGGAAAGGAACTGGAGCTCTTTGTCTTCCAAGATAGACAAAATTAACTGTTCACATCTTCTTCTTTATAGATATTTTAACGTTCTTTCATGGCCCGTCTCCTTTTGAATGTGCGTCAAACATTGATTTATATCCCCTTCACTGCTTGCCTCTTTTTACTTCCCCTCCTATCATCCCCTCCCCTTGGCTCTTTTTTCATTCCCTTTTCCTTTCCTCTCCTTTCTTTTCCCCTCTCCTTCCTTTCCTCTATTCTGCATTCCTTCCCTTTCCCTGCTTCCTTCCTGCTGCCAATCCTTCCTCTATTCTCGTCTTATTTATCTTTATTTGACCTCCTCTACAGGACTGTGCTCATCATTCTGACCTCGGTGGTGGTTCTGGTCATCAGTACGGACTGGATCAGCTGGGACAACCTGAACCGCGGCTTCCTGCCCAGCGACGAGATCTCCAGGGCCTTCCTGGCCTCCTTCATCTTGGTCTTCGACCTTCTCATTGTCATGCAGGTAGACCGCTCCCCTGTGGCCAATTAAAAGAAGGGATCTGGGACGTCTCTTGGCTTATTCCTCTACCCATCTTGCCAGTTCCCCTCCCTCCCCTGCTATTCATCAATGGGGCACTGCGGCACAGAGCAGAGACGGGTGTTTGATCACTCTCAGTTGGCATTCACACAAACACATGCACACGCACATATATACACCCACAAATATATAGACATACAAAGGCTTTTAATTCTTTACATTTCCTCTCTGTCTGTCCCTCCGTCCCTCTCTCCCAGGCCTCAGCCATGAACTCACCCTTTACTCCCCTGTGAGCCTGGTTTATTTTCTTTAATGATGACTCACAAGATTGGAGTTTTTCTCACTTTCTCTTTCCCCACTTTTTTTTCCCAGCCGATGTCCTCCCTCCCACAGGAGAGTGTAAATCAATAAAGCCTGTGTCAGTGGCTCATGCATATGCAAATGTGTTTGTCTGGGCATAACCACATATCTGTGTATTGAAGGGGAAAGAGAGTGGGGAAAAAGCGTTTTTTTTTCTCCCGTTGTTTTTTTACGCCCGGAGCTAGTAATGCCGGCCAATTATGTATGGGGTTTGACTTCCAGCCTAATTCAACAGGGCTCCTCCAAATGCTTAATGAACATATTTCACAAGGCCTTGTTGGTGGGTATTAGAGGACACGTTGCAAGACTAATATTTGGTATCCACTTAATATATGTTTCTACTCGGTTGATTATGCTAATTACTAAAAGCCTGCAAATTAATGGGAGAACATCTTCTAGTGTTATAAATACACCATTCCACAGAAACCTGGCAACTGCACTACTAGTATTCCTATGGCAATATGTGTTAGAGCAACTGCACCACTAAAAGTGACTTCTACACTTATTCATTGAAACTATTCATTATTATAAGAAGGGCTTGTGGCCGCTCTGGCCTGTAATTACTTCTCACTGTGGTGTTTTTCTCATTCATTTACCCAATTATTGTGATTATGCAGATATACAGAAACAGCTTATAGTCTGCATGCATTTTCTCGCAAAGATGCCAATGTCTTGCTGAGGCCAGCCTTTTTAGAAAAAAAGCCACAAATCTGATGTGACATTAAGGAAACGCTCCTTATTTTGACATCTCCGTTTCACTCCCTTAGACAGTCTGGACCAGCGACTCCCTCTCCCTCTAACTTGCTGGTATATCACTCCCCACTCGCATAGATTTGTTTACGACAGGCACTTTTCATTTTCTGCACTGTGTACAGAGAGCACGTTTACAACAGTTATTTATGATTTAGTTAGCCTGCGCTGTTAAACGGCCCAAGCACTGGAGGTCGACGCTGCATTCCACCTTTCAATAAAAATGCACCCGCCACTCTCCCAACAGCTCCATTCGCCTCCATCTTGGAGCACAGGGTGCCATTGTTAATCTCTCACCTTCATGAGAAAATCTGAGTGTTGTTGTTCTCAAACTAATTAATTCCACAATTAATGACCTGCCAGGATTTGCCTCCAAGCTGGGTTTTTCCATATTTTCGAGCATAATTGTACTATTTCTCCCAGCTGAATGTCAGATATCTATGCCCTTTGTGTATATGCATATACACATTTACATATGGGGATCATATGCCTATACACACTATCAAATTATTCTTCCCATATATGTCTTGGAGACTCCTTATATTCTGGGATAGAGGTGCATGACTTGAATACTATGCCTGTTAGTGCTATAGCAACAGATACTGCAGATATGGAAGTGGATGACTTAATTAATATCCAGGGGGCCATCAGCAAGCTGTTATGCTGTTCATATATATAGGCATGGGAGACTCTGGATCACAAGAGGATACATGGAATGTAACATGGTAATGTGAAGCCGTAGCTCTGTGCAAATAATGATAACCGAGGGGAAATGTTGCTAATATAAAAATTCTAAGATTATGTGTGCTTTTTTTGCTGTAATAGAGTGATAAAAGCTCCTATGCGAGATGATAAAGTCAGCTCAGTGGAAGGAAACGTTTCTGAAACATTTTAATTTTCATCGCTATCAGTGAGTGCCAGTTTAATTACACTCTTTCATTATGCAAAGTTAATAAATACAGTTTGTGTAGTACACATTTCAGTTTTAAAAGTAAGAATGTACTTACTGTAAAATAAAGATAATATGGCCTTATTTTCAATTTTTTACATTAACATTTTTTATTTAAGGAACCACCTTCAGCGTCAGATTTTTTTAAAACAGATGTTCTTATTGGATGTTGCAAATGATTATTCTATCAAACTATTTAATATATTACAAACATTATTTATCTTTTGAACACACTAACTGAAGCATATGTACCAAAATGTAGGAGGTCTTTCAGATTAACTCAATATTAACTGTTCTTTATGATTTAGGCTAAGTAACCCATTTACATTGTATTGAAGGGAAACTAGTTATTCACAAAACTGATCACAAGCCCAATAAAGGTTTTACAGATTTATTGACAAAAGGATTTTGAGAACATTGTGCTATCTACTCTACATGTTCTTGCCTTTATTTTTCTGTATTTATGTTTCTGTTTTTCATATGCACCTCATCAGGGTAGTGACTGCTATTAGCCACCAAATATAACGACACTCAAAAAGAGCTAAGCGGCACCACAAGGCATGGGCAGCTTCTAAATGTCCGTTTTGGTTGCGTGTTGATGTGTTTTGACATGTTGAAATCCCAGTGCACATTAGAACACTCCACAGTCCTGTAAACACACAGTGTAGTCAACAGCAGCTGGCACCAGGTCTGACCTCCAGTCAGTGCACGAGGACACTCCACAGGGACTGAACATCACCTTATATGAGAAAGGCATTGTTCAACAACCAATAAAGCACAATACATGGCTGTTTTTTATCATGAGAATGTGGATATTTGAATGTCATCAGTGTTCTACAGCGGAGACATTATCACAGTCACAAGGTACATTGATATGCTTGTGTGTTGTGTTTCAGGACTGGGAGTTCCCGCACTTCATGGGTGACCTGGATATGAATCTTCCAGGAATGTCAACTACGCATGTGAAGGTCAAGCTTCCTCTCTGCAAGAGTATCTTTAAAGAGGAGTACCACATCCATATCACAGGTACATGCCGACACGTGCACTTGTTTCTTGGGAAACCCTCTACCTTTACTCAATAGTTTAATCAAATATCACCCGTATTGTTTGTGATTACCCAGCAGAAATAACCCGATTAAATAGCAGAAGAAAGAGAAAATGTCCACGGTATACTGTAGAAAAACTTAGAATTTGGTCTAGTTTTCTCCCTGCTCTAGTTTTCCATTTCCCTCTATGTGGGAAACAGTTTGATGATTAAACCACAGCATCCATTTATAATACATGTGTAGCGATCTGACACACAGGTGGCTCCACCGCTGCAAATGTGTTTCCCGTTCCTCATGTTCCACCCTGCCGTGCGAGTCGCATCGCTCATCGTCTTTCCCGTCTCCGCGTCTTAATGTTCTCGGCGAGCGAGTGTATTTCCCATTCGTAACCATCTTCCCGCTTTCTCCATTTTGTTCCACCGTGTGCACACGCTGACTCACGACTATAAAGAGAAGGCAAAACCAATGTTCCCGTGCTAAATGTTAAGCTGTTCAAACGTTCAGTGATTCGCAAGAGGTTGTTAACCCTAATGCATTGCATATCCATTAAGCATTATGGAAATGGCTCCGATGCGACGTGATTGGTTTAACTAAAAGCTTATTAACAGCATATCTCAGGGAGGGTAAAGGGAGAGGTGTCACGTATACCCCGGGAGACATCTGCCCGCTATCAGTCAACCTGAGGAGATGGCTGTCTCGTGATAATGTAGTGATCTCGTTAGAAGATACTGTTGAGGGAGTAGCGCTTACAAATGGATCTGTGTCTCAATGCCCGGTTATATGCAGAGGGAGGGGAGTTCCTGATAAAATAAATGTGACAGCATATCCGTCTGTCTGCCTCTGCCCTCTATATCTTGTTTGTATTTGTATGTGCTATACATCAATGTGTTGTTTTCTCTTAACTTTCTGTCAAAGATAGCCTTGTTTGTATTCTAACAGAATGTCTCCTTACAGGTAAGTGGTTCAACTACGGTATCATCTTCCTCGTGCTGATCCTGGACCTGAACATGTGGAAGAACCAGATCTTCTACCAGCCCTACGAGTACGGTCAGTATGTGGGCCCCGGTGAGAAGATCTTCACAGTGGAGGAACCAGAGACTCTCCGCTTCTTCAACCGGAGCACTCTCACCTACGAGTGGCGCTCCACCAACATAAATCCCGACAGCAACCTAACCTACGTGGAGCGGGACATGTTCCTCCACAGCCGCTGGACCGGATCCGGCCTGGACATCAAGTGCCTGGCCTTCATCCCCAGCCTGGCTGCGTTCGTCCTCTTCGGGTTCTTCGTTTGGTGGTTCGGGCGATTTCAGGACAGCGAGACGTTCCCGGAAAATCCGGACAAGTCGTATGAGAGGATAAAGAGGAAGTCGCCGTCAGAGTACAGCAAAGAGATGGGAGTGACGCCAGAAGAGGTGCCCATGAACATGAGTGACAGTCTGAAACGAATTGGAACGCCAATGCTTCTCTCGGTGGACGGGCAACATTTCGGAGCGACGCCCTCTACGAACTCAACTATCTCCATGGAGACCCAGGAGACACATCCGAGCATCGTGATTGACAGCGCAGAGCAGGAGGAACCAGCTGTCTCTTTTGATGTCCACAAACTCTCTCCGTGACCTTATGAACTCCTGAAACTTCATTTATAAATGAGAGCTCAAGATTCAGTCGGTCAACATCTTAAGACGTCTCTTTTTCCTTGGACAAGACCAAGCTTCAGTAGAAGTTGACCAAAAACTGTTCATGAGATTTGGAAAATATGGACAAAGTGATGTTCCATGATCACAAAGGCCAGTCCTGATGGCTGTATTTGTTTGAATATATTTTTCTAAATCTATTTTTTAAACAGCACCGAGTCTGATAACAAACACAGAATGCAAAACTTTTAATTGACATGGTGCTCGCTCGGGTTTTGCATTTTCATAATTCAATTTTGTCACGGGGAAGCCATTGTGGTGCCTATATACCAGAGGAGTATTTATACAGTCATGACATTGCAGCCAGGTGGAGTTTATCGTATCACACCAATGTTACAGCTACACTAGTGCCTTGATATTTCATATATAACCAGATACAGACTGAAACATATTCAGTCTATGCTACTATAGGCAACAAAATGGAAGATGTCCAAGTTACAGTATGCTTTAACGTCTTATTTATGTATCACCTGGACAATTGTTACCTTATTTTATCCTATGGCTTTATCATTTTAATGTATTATCATGTGACGTCAATCTCACTCCCACTTCTTGTTAAATGACATGATTATGAACATTGATGACCTACATTACATTACATGTTACTTGTTAGACGCTTTTATCCAAAGCGACTTACATACTCAATACTGTGGACAATCCCCACAGGAGCAATTTGGGGTGAAGTGTCTTGCCCAGGGATACAACGACATGCTGACTGCAATGGGGTTTGAACCTGTGACCCCCTGCGCACAACCCACTGCGTCACACGCCGTCACCAGCGCCATATAGACTGAACATGAACCACGTGACGATAACCGTTTTTGGACTTCCGTTGTCGTAACTCTTCTATCTATATGGCGCTGGCCGTCACCTATTCATATCCTCTCTCTTGATATTAGTTACAGAGATATTAAATGCAATCAGCTAACATCAAATAGCTAACCAACAATCCACCTCATGATTGCTCGTGTGGCCGCTGCAACTGGACTGAATACCAACACAGTCAGAAGGGTGGTTTTGCCCTTGGCATAAACACGCCATTGAAGTGCAGAGGAGGCTTCTGCTCCAAAGCTCAGGATTTCTTTATGTCTAGATAAACCTTAAAAGGTTTAGAAGCAGTATTTTCAGACATGGTAAATGCATGAAGACTTATTTATTTATTTATTTATACATTATCCTAGTGTTAAAAAAAAAGAAATATGATGTTCAAACACAACTGAAACCTTCAGCATTTATCTGGCTTGAAAAGTATTCACTGCCTTTCCACATATTCTCCTATGCTACCAAATCTCATTTATATTGGGAGTTTTTGGTCCAAAAAGCATGCCCTTCAGTTTTTTCTGTGAAGTGCAAATACTAACTCAATTACCAAATTACTAACTAATGATTTTTTAGGTGTGGCACTTTCAATAAGTAAAAGTAATTTGACCAAAGATACTGTACAACATGTTTAAGTGTTCTCAACAAATAATGCTGCATAAGTTGATATGCTAATTTAAAGGAGCTATATTCACGATAGACAGAGTGGAATGATAGTATGTGTTATTGCACCACTCTGCAATGTCTGCATTATAATGGACTGTAATGTAGCTACTATAATGTCCTGGAAAATGATTTCCCAAAAACAGAGAAATATCAAACACTAACCACATCTTTTGCTTCCTAACACAGTTGTGACAGAGTTTTGTTCAAACATTATTATAAGTAATGAGCCTGGGGTGTGCCGCCAGAAGTTACAGAGTCCTGCATAATTTAACTTTAATCATTAATGACTCAATTTTCTTTTTCTGTCTTTACATGATTTTTTTACTTACGTCATAATGCATCTTACATTTAATGTGTCTGCTTCTTTCCATTTACAGTTTTCATTTCGGAGTTGCTCAAATTTAAAGACATGTGTGTTATTTTGAGATGTGTTCATAAGCAGCAGCTGTCTGATCTCTGATTGGTCAGCTCCCATGTATTGGCAGCAGTCTGACCAATCAGAGCAGCTTCTCTGTGTGTTGGATTTCATTTTTAGGTGTCACACTGCTAACATTTCTTTAAAAAGTTAGTTAATACACCAACTAAATGTGCCTCGAATTAATGAATTGAATAGTTAATCAGTGTAACATATTTTTGATGTGATAATTTGTTAATTTATTATATTTAATACTGTAAAACGTAATTATTATTACGGTTGCACACCCCTGACTGTGTGTGTGTGTGTGTGTGTGTGTGTGTGTGTGTGTGTGTGTGTGTGTGTGTGTGTGTGTGTGTGTGTGTGTGTGTGTGTGTGTGTGTGTGTGTGTGTGTGTGTGTGTGTGTGTGTGTGTGTGTGTGTGTGTGTGTGTGTGTGTGTGTGTGTGTGTGTGTGTGTGTGTGTGTGTGTGTGTGTGTGTGTGTGTGGCCGCCTTTGTGTGTGTGGGTACATTGTGGAGGTGTGTATTTGTGTCTGTAAAGGATGTTTTATACAAAATAGTGCATGTTGTGTGCGTGTCTGATTGTGTGCACTTGAGGCTTGAGGAGGGCGTAGGTGTTTGCTACACTTGTTTTTTGACAAAGGCCATTCTGTGAAGAGGTCAATTTATTTAGCATAATTGGTTTGCAGCTTTTGCTTCTGTAATTATCCTTTTATACATTACAGCTCTTTGAGGACATTAGTGTCTCACCAAAGGCCAGCAGTTCTCTGGACTTGAAGAGTGTAATCTGTTTGTTATGTATTGTGTTTAGGTTAAAAGTGAGGCCTTCCTCTTTGTTGTTTTCATTTAATTGTGTTGCAAAGCTGACACTTCCTTCAGTCCCTTTGTGTTTGTGCTTTTTACTTAAAGCAGAGTAAATCTTTTGTCAGTGTTTGCTCAATGTATGTCTGTTGAACCTTGTGTTGACAATAAATTAATACATTTGTTATATACACTATGGAGCTTTTTTGACCCCGCTGTTTTATTCAATAACATCAGAAAGTCTTAAAACAAGGTTGCTGAAATGGTTATCAAGTAAAGTTCTCTTTTTTTTTTTAATATGCTTGGGAAATGGTTGCCAAGCAACAGCACAGGTCAAGCTTCTTGCAGCTGCTGACCCAATTAATACGGCGATACGAGAAATAATGATACTATCTCCACAAGGTCTCTTGAATATATAGCCGACATACACATGGCACCCGGCTCAGATTAGTATGAGGACGGCTCGGGGAGGGTCCGCTGCTTGATTTATGCCAGTGGGAAACAATTTGAATTTGTTATGTGTTCTGTTTCCCAGCAGGATTAGTTTACAGAACATCTATTTGTGAAAATGAGTTATAGATTGAATTAAAAAATCTGAGGAAGGAAAAGTGAAGAGACAGAATTGGTTTAAGGCTCTCAAGCCGGGGTCAGGACCTCTCCAAGGGGTTATCGTATTAAACTGACGGGTCGTGAGGTTGCTCTGCTACAAAAAATGTAATTAATTATTATTGTAACTTCAAAATTCAAAAAAAAATTCCCTTTAAAAACGTTCAAAAACATGAAAAATGTCTCATGTAAAAAAAAATAGGAAAAAAGGAATAGAATAGTATATTTTAAAAAAAAAAGAGTCATATAGTATGTAGAAATATGAAAATATTCATCGTATGGTATGTCGAAAAAGATTTTGAAAAAATACTATGACTTAAGACCAAGGGGTAGACCTAGGACCAGGTGGAGGGATTATATCTCTTCGCTGGCCTGGGAGCGCCTTGGGATCCCCCAGTCAGAGCTGGTTGATGTCGCCAGGGAAAAGAAAGTTTGGGGCTCTCTGCTGGAACTGCTACCCCCGCGACCCGACCACGGATAAGCGGAAGAAGATGGATGGATGGACTATGACTTAAGTCATGCTTTAGTATTTAAAAAGACAGTTTTAAATAATACCATAGTATTGCATGTCAAAAATAACATTATAAAATGTTCATAAAAAGGGAACCAGAAGCCAAGAATCCTGTGAAATGTATTTGTATTTACAACATTGTATTACATACCTCACCACTCGCTGTAAATTCTCCCTAATAAGAGCATCTGCTACCTGCCTTTAATGTTAAAATATAAAACAATCCCTATTGTGTGAAGGCCCAGCAGCTGCATCAACACCTGAGGTCTGGGAACATATTTTCATTTTCAGAGTATTAGCTGTTTGTCTGAGGCCTCTTCCAAGTCTGCCATTGGGCTGAGAGATGAGATATTGATTTCTGGAGGGCCTTGCAATAATTGAGAGAACACATCAAAACAGGAGTTTCAAAAATGTTTGTGGGGTTTGAAGCCTGATGCCCGACGTTGTGTTAACAGTGTATTGACTAAATCCTGTTGGCAGCGTTCGGGATCGATTGCATTCGGCCTTTGATTACATTTTCAAAAAGCTGCTTTTTTTCATGACTTTGGATCTTATGTAGACATTTTGAGGGGGGGGGGGGGGTTACCTTAGTGGGTGATTGGCTAATGGTTACACAAGCCAAAACATCGTTATGACATCATAAAGTGGCCAAAATCTGATCGGCTCATTTTCAGACAGGTTTTTATATAAATGGATCAGGACAAAAAGAGAGAGAATCTTTTTCCTGAAACTTTCAGAATCTCTTAACGCAGAGGGGACGCATGTGTATGTATAAAATACATGAAAAATAGGATAATAGGTGACCTTTAAACTAGTAGGGTCGTGTCTAAAGCTAAATGTAAACCCGAAAAATCCCCCAGAGGAAGCGAGTCATGACTACAGATCAACTGGAATCTCCTCTACTGTCTTTGAGCTATTCTCCAATTAGATCAGTGTATCATGTCCTGGCAGGGCCCATCACTCTGTGCTGACAGCTGCGTGACTCTGGGAGACCCTGTGAAATGTATCAGTGCAGTCAGTCGCAGCCAGAGAGCAGGTTTCCCCCTCTTCCTCCCCCCCTCAGCCCTTCCTCCCCCCAGGGAAACGCCATTCTTCTGTAATTCCTCCTTCTGGTTTCTGATACCTAACAGAGCGACATATGGCACAGATATATTTCTCAACACATCCAAAAACTCACTTAGAGGACTGAATCCCAAGACAGGGGTTTGTGATAATGATGTCTGCTTTACTATTCCTCTGTGGGGGAAAGGGGATTTGGTTTTATTCTAATTCTTCTTAAGTCCAATTTAGTGAATAATTAAGTGATGACTAACTGTTGCACTGCTTTAAGAATGTGTAGCAGCCAGGGACAGAAACTACTATTGAAGAAGTGTTGCGTTTTAGATATTGTACTTATTTAATTTGACCATTTTTGTCACCATTTTGGAAGACCTTTCTCACATTGGAAAACATGACACACGATAACAGAGAGGGTGAATATGCATGTATAGGAAAATAATAGAGATCTGTTGTTCTGTTACAAAACATATACAACTATTCAACACATTCATCCTGAGCTTGTACCTTACATCTTGACTTTGGAAATGTTATTGGAGGACTCTGAAGGTTAAAAAAAGGAAACAGATTTCAGAAATGTAAGATGTAACAATGCAAAGAAACAAAACAAAAATGAAGTTTGAAGAAAGTGTGATTCACGGTCCGTTCACTAGCTTTCATTACTTCCAATGCTCAAACAGAAGTAGCTCTCTGAATGTGGATTTTTAAGATGTTTCCTTGATCGTGCTTAATGATAACTGTTATTACAATCTCTCCTTAAGGGGGCATTTAGTAAATGTGAGTATAAAATGTTATTGCAATAATCGTCGTTGGTATAACCTCACAGTACAGAAAAAGGCAGATATCATCAAAGCCAGGAGGATTCATCATCTGGGAACCATGAATTCAAGATTAAATGGCAATATTTCCTATAGAGGTTGAGATATTTTATTCTTAACCAAAGTAGTGGAACAAACTAGGCTGGGCTAATAAAGACCATGTTCAGGACAAGCTTTATGAATCACTTAACTGGCAGAGCTCATCAATACCAACACATGTAACATCTGGTTTTCAGACGTAACATGGGGGTACAGCTATAGCAACAGCCAATGATTTGTCTCATAGTTCAATTAGCCAAATCCTAGTACAGACATGTAAGCAGAGTGAATCTGGTCTTGATGAACGGTGTCTATCCTGATTGTTTCTGCTTCATCTGCAGCTACAGTCCAATCTGGAAAACAAGCCTCAGTCACGGTGGTACTGTGGAGCATTTATATGTGTTTGTTTACATAAAGACAAATATGGCAAAAGGGATCTTCCTTCTTGCTCTGGCTGAGACTCTATATGTTTGTGCATTCAGTCAATCCTGCAGATTTCAGAAAACAAACAAATAGAAGCTCAGAGTTTGCACTGCAGTGATATGAGGTAAATATTCATCAAGTCAATGATTCACACTACACTTGTTCCTGTGATGTTTCTATAATTACTGGATGGATAATAATTGCCAAGTGATTGCATTCCCTTCCCTCTTTTTTTCTCCACAGATATCTCTTTAGTGAATTTTACAGACCAATTAGGTCCATTTGAAGAATGGAAACTCACTGAAAACATAATGAAAAAACTGTCATAAAGCAAAAAAAGATTGCATGCTAATACAGTAAACTCTTAACTGAAGTAGAACTGAGCTTTTTCTCTTTTGCCCCGCTCGGAAAGCCACAATGATATGTGCCGTCATTACCGGTGAATATAGGACAGGCAGAGAAGTGGACTCCCTGTGGGTGCCGGCATCTGTTGCAGAGGGTTCAGCACTGCCATGGAAAATTGGACATTTAGGAGCCAGCTGGAGGACCAGTGTGCCCCACTGTGCCCCCCCCCCCACACACTCAGGTGCCCACTGGCTCCAAGCCACCACCAGCTAGAAGCCACTGGACCAAAGCAGGCCAGATGGTGCCCTTGCCAACCTGCGAACTGCCCACCGTCCCCTGCCCCACCGTCCATGCCCTATCATTCAACTCAGGGATGAGTTTGAAGTCAGCACCTGAGGTAAAAAAGTTTGTTTTGGGGAGGAGAGTAGCAGAAAAAGCTCAAGTGAGTGGGGAGTATGTCGGCATATAAATGGGCCCCATTACGCTGTGTGTTTGTTAATGTAAGCAGCTGCAAGGTAGAGTCTGGGAATCAGTCGGTGGAGGAGAGGACGCTCCACGGGGAAATAAAGCCATCTTCAGGCTGAGCTCATTTGTCCGTGCCTGTGAACTGATAGATAATTATATTAGAAGCTTTAAGTGCCGCTCTGCAATACAAGTATTACCACCATCTCCAGAGGCGCAGGACAAAGTACGGAGGAGAGGAATCTGTGGGCTACAACGACGGTGGTCCTTCCCCTGCATCCTAATATGTGGATGTTGGAGTGTATTCAACACAAGGGGCCTCTTCAAATCAAAGTGAAGTTAGAACACTGTTAGTATTGGATCTGTGCAAGTCACCAATTTGATTTTACTTATTCATCTTACAAATCAATCAATTCACTCTGTGTCGCCCAAGTTAAACCGACGTTCGAAGGCTTAATGTATAATCTCAGCAGTTGGTCATGCATTTTGATAATCCTTTAAGAATGACACACTTTTAATCTGGTGTGATATTACCAGCAGGAACATGTAAAGCATTAGATTCACTGCAACCGACATGTACAGCTATCCCTTCGATTCATTTAATACAGATTTCATTCAGGTTGTGTGGCCAACCAATGACTTATTTCCATGAGGTATAGAGTGCTAGACATATCCTGTGCTTATATGAATGATTATCATTATCATTTATTCAAGTATTTAAGATCATCTCAACAAACCACTATACTTTTAATGAGATAACTGCATCTAGAGATATCTGTGTTGGATTCAAAGGAAACAGATATAAGGGATTACAAATACAAAAGTATTTAACCAATGTACCTAGTGTACAAGGTGACTAAATACAATTAAAAAGGTGTTGATTTTCACCTTTAGGGCAACTTGAATATTTTAATTACATGGCAAGTAAGTGAACTCAAGAAAGATGGATGGATACTTTTCTCATCCCGAGGGAAATTGAAGTGATGAGAAGATATTATTTTTGCCTGTTTTTGTTTGCATGGTCAATAATGAACTTTAAAATTATGTTATTTTGTCCATTTAAAGTGGATGTTACTCGTAAATACTTTTTTTTGTTATAAAAGTGCTACGAAACTGCGTATTAACCTTTAACAAAGCTATTATTTACAACTGACTTGACCACAAATGCCCTAGGAAGTAGAACCCTGATTAAAACTCAAAGTAAATTATTAATTCAATTGTTTGGAGAGGTATTATAAAACGTTATGATCGTTTTGGAGGCTGTAGTTTGTGGTGAACAGTGATACATTATACAGAGAGGTGTTTCTGTTATTTAGCCTACCATTATTTAGATAAACAGTGTTGACTAAATAATAGAAACACTTACACAACCAATATTATTTGCATAAAGGTATGGTCTATAATGGGACTGTTGTTTTACACTGCAGTTGTTTAAGCTATAGGTGTACCGGATAAACTGGCGAATAGAAATGATCAAATATAAATAAAGAATACAGATAAACCGCCCACTCATACATAAGCAAAAGACAAGAATTAAATGTAAATGGATATACTTTATTTCACTATTACACAATAACAAGCTTGGAAAGAAAAATTACAAAAAAGAGAAATGGAACAAAAGGCTACAAAGCACCACATAATAAAGACAATTCATAAATGTGGCAAAGGAACCTTATGCTAAACGCCTTTACTCTATCTAAGGTATCATCATCATCATCATCACTGAGGACTTAGAAATCAGCAGAAATGTTTTGGACATCAAGCACAGTCATGCCAGTAATAGTAATATCTTACAGATTCATGTAGCGATGATTCGGAGTGGGGGGGGGTGATCCTTAAAGGTTCACTTTGAAGTGGTGAGACAAAGAAAGTGGGTTTAAGGAAACTGTTTTCCATCATCTGTTTGGTATGATATAGGTTTGCATTTGGTATAAAGAGGAGTTAAGGAGGCAGACGTGGGTCACAACGCATTTGCAAAACACTGCTAATGCTTTTGCATGCATGAGGTACCAGTTGGCTGGACTTATAAACATACGATAAGAGCTAGAAATCTGCAGAAAGTACCTGAAGGATACATTTTTACAATTGTCTGTTTGTGACATTGAATGAATTATCCTGACTTGTAACCCCCCATCCCTCTGAAACAAATTCTAACGAAGCAAACACTGTGTGACCCACGCCTGCAGGAGGACAGTGAGGAGACATAGGGGTGGTGTTACTTTTTTTTTTTACATGGAGAACACTGTACAGGTGCCTTCAGCTCTGCCGGGACTAAAGGCACATGGGGTCCACTGAGCAACAGATGTGTCCGTTCTGGAAGAGAGAGAAGGGAAAAGAAACACATCAGTGATCATCAACCTCTTCACAGTGTTTTCGAAGCTCTGTAGTTCATATGTTAAGGTGGTGCTGCAGCATACAGATTGAGTTTGGCATTTAGAAATCCCCATGGTATCATTTCCGCACCAACTGATCCAATACTTCGGAGGATACAAATGTGAATGCTCTCAGAGACATTTCACTTTTAACTATGGTGACTGGATGGCTAAAGGTTAGCTAGGGTAGAAATCTGACTGCAGCACAGTTCAAAGAGCACATTTTGATTAATTTAAATTAAATGTTAACTTCTTTGATTGAAAGATAGACTTAAGTCTGATATTGATCAGTTTCCCTATTTCCCGTTTCTGTTGTTTTCTATTGTCAGGCAAGCAGAGAACACATATTCCCTTCCAGAAACTCAAGCAATGGAGTCAGTCTTAGTGGATTAGTCCTAAAGCTGAGGCAAACAATGTATGCTCACAATTGTTAATGAAGAGGATATTCGCCTGCTTGGTTTACTTTCAAATGGATTGTTCTGGGCCAAAAGTCTTAAAACTAAAACTTGCACAGAGCAGCTTTCTCCATCTCATTTACTCCCACCAATGATGCTAAAAGTTTGTCTCTGTTTCCTAGATGGAATATTTGAGGCTCCATACATCGTAAGTGCAGCGTGTGCAAACATGTCTGCTTGTTTAACGCCGAGCCGGGTGCTGTGGCTGAGCCGGGGGCGAGGAGAAGAGGAGCTGGAGGAGGTTTTCTCAGTGTGCGTTCTCATAGTCTAGGTTTCAGTTCTTTTTCATTAAAGGAATTGTTGGGTAAATTACACGTATTGCTTTCTTGCTGATCATTTGATGAGTAGATCATATTCTCATATCTGTGGAGAAATATGAATTCACAGCAGTTGGCTTTGTAAGTTTCGCATTAAGATAGGATACAGGAGTATTGTCTTTGCTGTGAGGTTGCCAGGCAACCAGCAATGACTGCATGAAGTTAAGGTCCCTATGAAGGAATAAAACCAGTACTTGTAATTTTAAATATTTCATATATAATATACTTTTTTTAATCAGAGATTTTTGAGAGATATAAATGATTACATTTGTGAATTTATTTTGTCAGATTTCATTACTTTTGGATGAATCCAGGCTAGCTGTTAGCCCCTGTTTTGAATCTTTATGCTAAGCTAACTGGCTGCTAGCAGTATCTTCATATTAAGCAGACAGATATATGAATAGAAGCACTAGTTTTATGTAACTCTGCAAGAAAGTAAACTCAAGTCATTACATTTGTAACTATCCATTTAAGGATAACTCACAGTAGTATTTGGTTTTCATATGCCTATTAATTAGCCCCTAGTTACTAGAGTATATTTAACCTGGACAATTGAAAGCACAGTTTGCAAATGGAGCATTATATCTCATTTTCTATACTCTGAGCTTTATTGTGATTTTGAATAAAACAACATATTTTTAAAGTTTAAATCTCAGTTTTTTTGTCGAACTGTGTGTATTTTGGTTTAGAAAATAGACTGAGTTAATAATTTCATTAACCTTTTTCATCTTTGGGCATTTCTATTAGCCTAATATAAAAATAAATAATTGTAAATTATGTTTTGCTGTCTGCAAAATGAGAATCAGAAACTAAAAGCTGCATTTGCACCGACAGACATATTTACCACACAGTGTAATAAATACGGTGGCAAAGATGCACAATCTGCCTCCACAATGTAAAGTCTGGAGCTCAGTGTGATCTTTCTTTTTCAAAGGACAGAGGGTTCACAATTTCAAAGCCATTTCTTCTGGCCGTCTTTGCTGTAATTTGCTGTTTTGGAGGCTGCGGGCGGGCGTACCTTGCACTGGCACAGGGTGCACTCCGTGCCGTGTTTGATCCAGGAGGAGCCGCTGAAGCGTGAGATGTTGTGCTCGTCTGCGCACGTCTTGGTGATGTCGTTGCGGATGGTGTCGGCCTGGCACGGGTCGATGACACAGCGGGGACAGCACTCGCCGTCGGGCACCACGGTGAACTCACAGTCCACGGGGGGGCACGGCAGAGGCCAGCAGTCCACCTGCCCCTGCTGCAGAAGGGGAGAGAGAATTTCAGAGAGATGAAAAAAGAGATTTAAAATAATCTGTGAAAACGCTCTATTGCATTTCCCTGCCCTAAACAAGTTATTCATTCAAATAGACATATTTCTCCTGACGCTGTGTATTTGCATGCTAGAAGGAGCGTCTCCACTTGATGAAAAAAACTGTAGTTAAGGTACCTTGAAAATATAGATGAGCAGAGCAATCTTCCAACACAGTCAGCAAGTATTTTTCAGACTGTGGAAGTAAATGCTCCGGCTTTTTAATTGACTTGTTCTAGTCCCCCTCTCTCCTTGTTGTTCCTATACTAATCTCACAGCAAACTTTCAGCACAGAGAGCGTTATTGGATTTCTGCTGCTGCCATTTTCTTTTGGCCGGAGAAAACAGGTCATAAACATTGGCCAACTTCATAAGCCCTAACTATTGTACACTATATCATTCAGACCTGACCCACTTCTGCTTACACTGGCATCTATACGCCTTTCTACTTCACACTGACCCTGGGAGTGAAATATGGTGTCAGACTATGTTTAAGCACACTGCAGACACAAAAGGCATACACACACATTAAGTTACAGGAGGCTTGATGCAAGTTTCCCACAGGGGCTATTAAATATCACTGAAAAGTGTCTGGCTCAGCATTATAGGGAATGTTGTAGTAAATTAGGCTGGTTATAAAGCGCAGGCTCTTGCAGGGCTAATGTTCGCTCCCTGCTTCCATAGTGTGTAAACATTTGAAGAGGGAAACCCCCCCCCCCCCCCCCCCCCCCCGACTGGCACTCTTTGCTGGTAGCCAGAGGGAGGGATTGAATCTAGCCTCAGGTACCTGTCCCATGCTGAGGAAAGGGACACTGCCATCTTGGTCGGTTTATGCAGATGTGGCCTATGTTCACAAAGGAATAAGATTTGCTATACAATCAGCTTCTATTTGCTTTTAACCCAGAGCAGTGTGCAGTGGAAACAACCTAAAGCTGAAGCCGGTCTTTGATTTATTTGATACATTTCAGAAGGTCATGGTATCTAGCTCTAAATTAATCTCTTTTCTTTTACATAGATAGATGCAGGGATTCACTGTGGATACGACTGCCTTTCACAAAAAGCCTCCAGGAGATTAGAAATAGTGACATTTATATTTGCCAGGGAATCAACCGGCAGTAATCTGGCTCTTTTCTTCTCTTCGCCCTGACCTAAAGTGCAACCTATGGCGAAGGAATCTGCTCCTTTGATCTCCTGGAGATTTAACAAGATAGCAAATATCAAGCGGCCCATGTGTGCACATTCATGCACAAGGCCACATTCTTGATTTCAAATGATTGCACGGTTAGCGCCCAAAGGATTCACGTCTCTTGGGTCTTGGGAGAATGATCTGGCTGCTGTCGCTGAGTGTTTTAAGGCCCCTGCTGAGCTCTGCTAAGTGTAGCACCATTCAAGGTTCATTTCACGTCCCTGTCACGCTCCCGGAGCCTCGGTACGGTATCGCACGGCAGCCTCCTCCCTCGCCCTTTCAAGTGCTGCTCTTTAAACCGAGCGGCTGGTGGTCCCCTGGTTTGGCTGAATGTGTTTTTATCTCTGACTGCCTGCATGCCTGCTTGTATGAAAGCATTATCATGTGTTGTCTTGGTGACAGATGTGCTCTCCAACATGTACATGTGTGTGTACATACTCGTGTTTGTATTCGGTGTGTGTACATGTGTGTGTGTGTGTGCTCATGCTGCTGCAGCCTGCATCCTCAAATGGGTTTGTGTCTGTTTGTGTCAACATATATAAGTGCCTACAGTGAGCAGAGCCTCAGCGAGAGTGAAGCCGAGCGAACCCATTTTCAGCCGACTGTGCTTCCCCGCTGCCTCTCAGCTGAGCAGTGATTTTCAAGCTCCTGTATAATGGCTCGCTGTAAGAAATATAAAAAGGCAACCCTCAGGTACGGGCATCACAATGGCGGGGTAGGGGAGGGAGGAGATGGTATTAGTGTTGCCACTCAGACCATAAATCTGGAGCCAACTTATATTAGCTACAAGTATGGCTGGTCTTTAAAGGCACCAAAAAGGGAGGGGAGGGAGAAGAAAAACGAGTTTCTAAAGTGCTTGTCTGAGATCCACTGTGAGGATGATTTGTGAGTCACTGAACAGAAGGAGTGACACTGGTGTGGGTGTGTGCTACAGTGTTGGTGAGACAAGACAGTGCGGTATAATGTAAAGAAAGACATTTGCATTTAATATACATATGGGTGTGTGGTGGGGGGAGCATCACAGTATAAGGATTGATTGTTTTTTTGTCAGGTTTATTGGGAAACACTTGAAATGCTTCTCTGTTGTTTGAACAGCAGCAATGTGAATACTGGTTAAACGTCGACATGGCAGAAGACGTGGTGAAACATGTCTTTGAAAGATTTATATGATGCACTATGTTTTATTGTTTTGTATGAGAAATATGATTGCATGTAGAGGACACTGAGGAACACCTATATACTCATCAATCAACACAACCTTCTCAAAGCACACACAGATGATACATCGTGCTACACCTCCCACTCTACAGGCAAACACACTTTCTCCTCTTCTTCCAACCTTCAATAAAAACATACAATCCCATCACAGCAGTGAAGAGGGTCCTTTGAATTCTTTAAAATCTCACTAATTACTTACTTCTGACACAAGTTGAAAAGCAATCTTCATATTCTCCTCTCCGCAACCTTCCTTATTCACCTACTAATCACTCCCCCTCTGCTGCCACACAACTTCTCTCCTTGACTCTCTTTACATAGCACGTCTCTCATTCATTTCCATGGAGACTGGGGTATTGTGCTGTGTGTTGTGTGGGCACTGTGGCACGGCAATGAATGCTTATGTTGTTTTCGCTAAATTGCTCTTGATGAAAGCATCAAAAGTCCCCGCGATGTGAGGTTCATAAACATGCGGGGATTTATTTATCCAGCCGTACTCACCAGGCACTGGCACTGCTGACAGTTCTCCACCCATGTGTCTCCGCTGCCGTAGGTGAGCAGGCCGTTCTGGTGCAGACACTGGCTGCTGAGGCGGGGGTCGCACTCGGGGCAGCAGAACAGGTCGGCGTTGGGGTTGTCGCAGTCGCACACCATCCGGCGGCACATCACCTGGCCAGCCTGAGCGGGGAGCACAGAGCACAAGAGCGCACAGTGTTATGGAACATTGCATCATACAAAGGAAACATTTAAAGGTCACCTATTATGCAAAATCCACTTTTTCATGTCTACTATACATAACCTCTGTGTAAAGAGATTCTGAAAGTTTCAGGGAAAAAAATTCGCTCACTTTTTGTCTTGATCCATTTCTATAAAAACTTGTCTGAAAACGAGCTGATCACATTTTGGCCACTTTATGATGTCATAACGATTTTTGGCTTGTGGAACCATTAGCCAATCAGCAAACAAGGTACCCCCCGCCCCCCAACCTTATCACCTGAATCTCCTCCTAGAGCACCATTGTGTTCTTTTTAACCAAATCTCTCTCAGAGGGGCGTGGGGAGGGGCTCCTTATTTTCATCTAAAGTAACAGACACAGAATCAGCACTTTTGAAACAGGGCTGAAACAGAGGGGTTTATGGGATGCTGCAATGATCTGTTTGGTGTTTAGAGCCAAATACTTCAGAGACATGTTTTGTATATATCTGAGACCTATAATATATTGAGGAAAAACCGTATAATAGGGGACCTTTAAAGTTCATCATATGTTCTTCTTTTACAAGCTATTTCTGGTAGCAGCAAATGTCCTAACCTAAATGAGTCGTAAATCGGGTTAGAGCTATTTATTGTTGTAAGGTTAATGGTCTTGTCCTTTTGTGGAGTGAAGACATGATGTTTCTCCATTTGCTAGAAGATGTGTTTAAAAATAAACCTATATTATATTTATCTTTTCTGTTTGTCACAGCCCCTCCTCGTCTATTCTTGGTGTGAAAATGTGGACATAAGACCCTCTGCGGATCTTCTGACTTTTGTACTTTGACTGCTTGACACTCTGTAACGATTTACCTTCTTGCAAGAATAAACTCCCTGAATGGCCGTCTTATTCCAAGAATCTTCATTTCAGTATAACGGAAAGGTTTCCTCACCATTTCATTATTATTCGTTAATTTGTCTCGATAAGTTTCCACCACAACACATTACATGCATGCAAAGACAAGGCCATTTGTTGTGGGATCATTAAACATGTATGTTGTTAATACGTATTGTAGTAAAGACTGTGTAGCCTAGCAACTGATTAAAAGCTGTATGTCATGGCTATAGAGGCTCCGACTGGAGGAAAGATAGGATCGTAACATGTTTTATGAACACTGAAGCTCGGTGGTTCTTCGGGAGTGTTTGAAAAAGTGCTACTCTGCTGTCTAGTTGTCTCAGTGATTTAAGGTTCCTTCCACATAGAAGAACTTCTGCGGGTCTGAATTCAACTCATTACTTTTGTCACATCCTTCTCTACTACTCACGTCTGGTGCTGCCAATTTAATGTGTGTCTGAGCTATAAAAGGACAAACATGTAAAGGTCTTTCTTCTAGATACATAAGAAACAACATGTGGATTCATCAATACATAGATTTATCAGCAAGTATTTTGATAATCGAATGAGAATTAATATAAGAGTTTAAGCAAAAGTGTGAAAAAGTATCTTTGGTTCCAGCTTCTGAAATGTGAATATCTGCTTGTTCTTGTCTTTGATGAAATTAAACCACGATTGTTTGAATTTTGGACCAGAGTTTGAAAATTGTAAATGACATGTCATGTAGCAAACAATTAGTCATCTTAATGAAGAAAATACTCAACAGATGAATCCTCTCTTGAGATGGAGCAAAACACAATATTGAAGAAATAGAGGGAAAAAGTTTCAAAAGCATCAATATTGACTTAATAGCTTGAATGTCTACTTTAGTTGCAGCTTAAGGTTGTAGTTGTATATTTCTTTATCATTGTTTGCAGGCTTTAATGCCCAAATATTGATTTGAATTGTGCTGAATTGCTTCTCATTTGGGATTCTGGGCCACCCCAATGCCCAGGAGCTCCAGCGATACCTAGAGTTTCTGTAAATTGTTTTTTCTCTGCCAAATTAATAAAAAGCCATTTAAGTTTTGCACTGTTTTATAAATGAGGGGCCCCTGCTGAAAGATGCACTCATGTGGAGAGCCCCACCCATCTGGTGCTTCAAGCTGAATGAAACAATGAACTATTTGCATATTACACAGCCTCAATCTGGCCCATCCCTGTGTTTGTCTCCGCTGCCATGTTTGACCTTGGTGTCCTCCATCAGTTAGTCGCACATCTCCATCTAATATGCAGCTGTGTCCCCCTAACTCCAAAACAATAACATGTTTACTCTTCTGCTTCTTCAATCGCTCAATACAACTCATTTTGACAGGCAGCTCTTCAATCTCGCAAATCAATTAATATGACTCATTTAATTAAAGAGCCATTTCTGCCCTGGTCCTTTGTAATCAAATGAATAATTTGCTGCCTGATCATTCACTACCGACACTAATCCACTATAATCACCTTCCAGTACTGCCAGACACTTGGCATTAGGGTGAGTGAAACGCTGAAATGCAAAGTATGACTGGTCCGTGACCTGATAATCACACAGAGAAAATGTGTTTGGGATGATGGGATGAGTTTTCCGGATCAAATGTCCCCAGATGCTTCGTCACTGGTGTCAACAATCAATCAAAGCCTCTACATCAAAAGCCTGACTCACACTGGTAGAGACCTTTCAAAATGGCTTCATACGTCATGATTTATGAAAGTGCTCGTCAAAACAGGATCCCTGTCATTGACAACCGCACTGTTGCATCAGGGTTTAGTGTAGCAGAGTTTCCTTTCCATGCCAACACATATTCTGTATGTTTCTTTCTTTAAAAGCGGGTAGCTCGGGACAGTCTTCCTTTTGAATTTGATTAATCTTGTGAATATGAATCACACCAATGCATTCTGATATTTGCAAAAATGTTTTGGCCCCAATCAATCAATCAATCAATGTTTATTTATATAGCCCAATATCACAAATGTTACATTTGTCTCAGTGGACTTTACAGTTTGTACAAAATATCAGTATGACAATACGACACCCTCTGTCCTTAGACCCTCTGTCCTTAGACCCTCTGTCCTTAGACCCTCACATCGTACAAGGAAAAACTTCCGGAGAAAACCCACAGTTTAAAGGGAAAAATGGGAGAAACCTCAGGGAGAGCAACAGAGGAGGGATCCCTCTCCCAGGACGGACAGACGTGCAATAGATGCCGTGTGTAAATTGAAAAGATAATACATTTGCAACATAGGTAGTCCAAATGTTTGGAAATGCATGTGTGTATAATAGGAAGATGAATCCACGAGGATATCCATCCAGGACCTATGATCCAGGAGTTCACCTATTGCTTTACTAGCAGTAGGAGTATTGAGATATGTTGATCCTTAACTGAAAACAAAGTCCAAGCAAGCTTGATGTGACATAAATGGCAATGGCTGCTCTTCCACCCACAGAAAGGTTAAAATAATTACCAGGAAGTTAGTCTAGAGTTTTCGGTGTACGACAAGCCATGTCTTAATTTCACTCTTTTTTGTTTTGCGTTAATTGCAGCAGAAGCACATTAGAAACAGAACACTGACATACTCTATACTGTAACAAACTTGAATAACTTTTATCTGGGGTCGTGTTTTAGATCACCACACTGTTTCAAGCTGTATTGGGTCTCAAATGACTTCAACGACAATATTTCCCCATCTGCTGGTAAACGCTCTATCAAGTGCACCTGTAAGAAAATCACGTAGAGTAGCATACAGTGTTTTTTTTAAGTTGTCATTTTGTCTGCCTTCTGCGGTTTGAATTCTGGACCATAATATCAAAACAGTGAACTCAAAGACAACACTTTATAGAACGGTGTGCGGGCGGCCAATGGATTTCCCCAGACAAGACATATTTTCAAATGTTGGACTCACAATTTGTGAATACCCCTTCAAAGCTCAATTAGGTGCAAATGTGTGCATCCTAGTTTGCATTTTGAAACATTAGAAGAACTTAAAAATGCTCTGATGTTATTTCCTTAACTGTTAGAAATGATGAGTCAAAATCGTATTAATCCAAACTGGCATGACATTGATCAGGTCATGTCTCAGTAGAAATATAATAACTCTAACTCATCATCGTTTACACTGCTGTACGTCAATATATATCATTTGAATACCCCCAACTGTTTCAAGGGGAGCCGTATGATTACAGGACAAACCCAAGGAACATTGGTTGCTGATTGACACTGTGGGGGACATCATCTTTCTTAGGGAAGAGCAGGCTTTTGATTTGTTATTATTTGTTCAGAAACTTGGATAGGGGAGCAAGAATAAATAAAGAACAGAAAATGCAATCATAAACCAGTTGGGTGCACATGCAGTAGCAGAACGGAACATCATTACTCCACTATCTATGGCACTGGGTTTCTAGCTGCCTCTCTGTCTTCCCTACACTTCTCCATCTTTCTACCTGTCTGTTTCATCCAATCCATCCTCCTCTGCTTCTGTCTCTGTGTCCATCTCCCTCTGTTTCTCACCTGGCAGGAGCACACGGAGCACCTATCGCTGTCCAGCACCCAGATCTGCCCACTGTGCTTGACCTTGTTGTCATGGATACAGTCGCCGGTGCAGTTATGCCCGTGGGGGCACCTGCAGTCATAACCTCCGTCCAGGTTGAAGCACACCGTGTCGTTGGCACAGGTGTTCCTCCCCGACTTGCATTCATTAATATCTGTAGGGAGCACAACCAGGATGACATCATACATATGCTCAGGGCAGGGAAACGTTTATGCAGGGCTCGTGGAAATGATAACACTAAGATATTAAAAAGCCGCAGTGACAATAGAGGAGCATGTCCTGTCACAGAATGGTTCACAGTACAACATGTAGTAATGAGCATCCACTTCTTCCTCTGTCATTCTGAGGAAGATAATGACCTGCTCTCCACACCTGTTGGCTACAACTCAAATACAAAATGTTTCAGATTTGGGAGAAGCATACCATCTAAAATCTATGTAACCCAGAAACCTACTTTTGTTGAAATAATAACTTTGCTTTGTGAAGCCCGGACAGGTGCCTTTAATGTGTGTTTTTTCCGTGCTTCTACCAAATCAAACTGACAGCTAAGATGGGGTCAACGAGTCGAGCGGAGCCAGCACTATTGTTACAGGCAATGCATCAACGTTGCTGTAGATTGAGGGTTTCCATTTTGACAGCTGATACTTCTCCTGACAGGCTGTATCAAAGATTGTTCCAGAAAATTAGCAGGCTGCTAAAAAAAAACCTGACATTTGAGGAGCAAAATATACTGGTAGTGACATACCTATCCAATGACACCATTACTTACAGGAGTGTAACAACACGTAATAAAAAACAAAAGTTGAGTGAGTTTTAGATAGCGGGAGACTCATATTTCTGAGTTTAACTTAATTAGAAGACACCGTTAGTGCTTGCTTCTGTTACTTGAACCTCACACCCGGGAGCTAGAAATCAAAGAGAAGACCTTTATATCTGTGAAGGGACTGAGATGTCAAATTGGGGGGCCATGAAGTGGATAATTAATGGGGAATCTTTCTATTAATTGGGCATTGTGGACCTTTCAGATGCAACAAAGGTCATATTCGTTCAGTTTTAAATGGTATGAACCTAATTTATATGTGCGAAATAGAACATTTGAAGTAAATGTCAAATTCCATTGAGTAGACATCGGGGTGGAATTGCAACTTCAAAAGTAAAAGTAAAAAACATAATTAATCATGACGACATGAAAGGGAACGATCTATCCTGAAAAAAGGTTAAAATGTTTTTCAATTATTTGTATTTATTTCATTACATGAATGTTGTCTTCATTTCATTCTGTGAAGAAAAACACCTGTGTACATGTCAACCTTTTGGTCAGTGTTTGTTTGTTTTGAAAAAGTGAGTGGGGATGAAGTATTAATTGGTACTATCTCATTTAAGTCAAATTTAGTTGTCAGTTAATTTCTTGGTGTCGTGAAATCTTGAATGTCATTTTACCCTCACTCATCCTGCTAAAAACAAGAAAATGATACAGAAATGAACAGTTTTACCCTCAATTTGTTATATTTGTTTGAAGACCACTCACCTACACATGACTCCCCACTGGCGGAAAACAAACCGTTGTCATGGTAGCCATCACGGCACTCACAGTGGTACCAGCCGGGCAAGTTGACACAAGTGGATTTACTATCACACTCGACAAAGCCGTCCGCACACTCATCTATATCTGAGGAGAGAGGAGAAGCAACAATAAGACATCCACCACCACCATCGTGTTGGATTGGAAATATGCTCTTTACACTGAATAAGCTATCGAGCTCCATTCTTGCCTGGTAGGCATTTTCAACACTGACTGATTTATAATTGATAAAACACCGTGTCTAGCATTTGAGTGAATCTAGTTCTGTAGGCTGTATTGATCAAGTATAGTTGAATACCCAGACAAGGACATCTACATCAATAGAAGACAGCAGGAAATGAATGATTATAATGAAAAACAGAGATTTACCAGCTTGTTTTTTGAATTTGAGATGACAGTAAAAATCCTACACTGTTTAATCCTCCAACATGTGGAGGCAAACAAATACATCCTGAAGTATGCACCTTTGAACTTTGCTTGGACTTTCTGTGAATTGTCTATGAAGTGACGTGCGGAGAAGCTAAGCAAAGGGCTTTAACACACCTTCACACACATCCTGTGGGTGGTTGTCAATAGCTTGGCTCCACTTAGAGATATCATTGACTCTGCCTCCTCCTTCAGTTCTTGTCTTCAATGAAAGACTTTGATTACACGTTCTGACATTCCTCTCTCTGTATTTTGTTATTTCTCCCCATTTCCTCTATTCAGCTTTTTTCCTCGGTGTGTCCTTGTTTCACTCACTTCTCCATTGTGTTGAAAACAGGGCAACATTGAACCCTTTCATTTGAACGAGCAACTTTCCTGCAAACATCCACCGAGAACAAATCAACATCATTTCCAACAATGAGCATAACAGAGAGACGGATCACTCTGATATTTCAGCTAACATTTAATTAAACTAAGGGTCGGGGGGGCCACACAAGAGCGGAAATAAAGCCTGTTATTACACAGGGCTAAATATGTGAGGCCCGGACATGCACCGTGATTGAATGTGTCTGTATAGTCGGTGATGGCTTCTTTATGATTGTGCATGATGCTCTGCTCTCATTATGAAAATGGCAGTGTGCCGCGCCTGACCTTCTCCACCACTTCCTGCACCGTTACTCCCCACAGAGCGGCAGGCAGACGGCCTCATGGTCCCCACCGCCCAGGCAGTAATGAGATTAAGATCTATTGGCTAATGAGCCCTCAGCTTTTTAATAGAATTTCAGCAGCAGATTAACCGTTGATTAAATGTCCTGCAGATTAGGGATTTATCTATTTAAAAATGACCCGCATTGGTCTGAGTAGCAGGTTTGCTATACATTCAATGTTCTGTATTTTTGTGTGACAGACTTTAAAGCAAACCCTCGTGTTTCATTAAGTATCAGTTCGGTGAGAAAAGAGCATCTAACAACAGCAATTTGGAGTTAAAAGGACACTAGTAAAAATCATGACTTATACTATACTATCTTTGAACATTATTATAAATGATCCCTACTCCTGAAGAGAAATATCCAGTGCTCTTTGTTGCCTGTGAATTTCAGCGTGATAAAAGTGCAGGGACATTTAGGGAGAGCTGCATGAGGCTTATTGCCTGTATATAAAAGAAAACAAGCTGAATGTGTTCGTATCATCATCTCCTCCCCAATAAGGCTGTGTGAAAATTGTTCAAAGCACTGCTCAGCAGTCAGATACTATTTATACCAGACACTGATGGTGAGGTAAGAATCTAAATATATTTAAATGGGTTATTTTTAGTCAGTTTTCATTCAGTTGTTTTAAAAACTTGACTGTCTGGCTACAAAAACTGTGGGTTACACCCTCAACACAAGATGTATTGTTTTCTCTTTTATCTGAGCCAAACCTGTCGGATACAATTACTGCCCAACACTTTCCAGCCTGCAGTCAAATCAACTTTTAAAGTGCTGGATGGAAAAAGTCACTGTTGTCACACCTTGGTTGGACTTGACAAGATTGAATGTGTGAGGTGCAACAAGGATACAACACGCTAGCAAAAGTCTCGCCTTCTCTTTTGTCATGTTGCATAAATGGTAATGCGGGATCATTGTAATTAAAATAAAAAATGACAATTAGACAAAGGCGCTGCCTGAAAGCTCACTCCGCTAAATCCTGAGGCTTCTGCTTTTAAGAAATGTGGATTTCGCAGTGTTTTCCCATGTTGGATCATGTTGTGTTTTCTCCACTCTATGTGCTAGAAAAAAGAGTATACAAACAAAATAAAAGCTGGCTCTGTCTCTATCTCGTGGAGAGGTCAATGCCACGGAATGAGGAAAAGCGAGGAAACTAAAAGAGAAAAACCTACACTAAGAGAGGAGGATGTGCTAGATTAAGAAGAAGGAGGAGGTAGAGTAGGAGGCAGGAAGAGATGGAGGAGGAATAAGCGAAGGAGGAGAAATGAAGCGTCGATATGAGACACACTGCAGTTATCCTTCTCGTTATCCTGAGTGGCAGCCTGGAAACAAGGGCTCTATTAAAGCCGCTCTCTGAGGACAAGTGGACGGGCTTTCCTCTGCACCTCCTGGGCTTGTTACGCCACTCTGCCATGACCACCCTCCCCCTCCTCTTGTTGTTCACCCTCTGCCTTCAACTTTCCAATGTTCCCTTTTTCACTTCGCCCTGTCCATCTCTGTTTTAAAGCTGAGGCAATAACTGAGGTGCCCTCATCATCACCTTTCCCCATCCCTGCAGTTTCCTTTCTCTTTGAGCAGAAAAAGGAAGAATTGAGAGTTGCCCTTTTCTCTTCACCCCTCCCTTTCATTGTCCCTGCTCCCTCCGACCTCCTCACTTTGTCCTCGTTTCCTATTCTGATCCTGGACAGGTGAAGTTCTTTGCTTTTACCCCTTCTTTTTATCCTTGCCTTCAATATTGTAGATTCTCCCGTAACGTCTTTTATCTTCTTTGACTGACAGATATATCCGAGGCTTTAGGTGCAGTACTTCTGCTTCAATGTTAGCGCTGCCATACACATGTCTCCCGTATGTAACCTAATTCAAATGTATTTCAATTTCCATAAAGGTCTACCTGATAATCCTAATAGGCTCCAGCAGGAATTCCACTCAGGCCATCTCTGGATCCCAACTGAACCATTCCTCCTGCTCCGAAGTCAAATGCCAATTGACAAGAAACGGATTTCAAAGTGATCTCAATTGTCCATGTCAGATCACGTTTGTTAAGACGGCTGAGAAAAGGCTGCAGCACCTTTAAGTCGATAACAATGTGTACAAAGCTTTTGTCGGCGTGGACGTGACACAGAGATAAGGTAGGAGATGGATTCCTGAACCCTGCTCTTTTATGTACAGTAAAGTGTAATGGAGTGATTGTCACTGGTCCTCAGTCTTCATTAAGAGAAAGAGCAATCCAAGTAATCAATCAATCATCATGAATCCCGAGGCAAATTGAGTTACACACTGGGTTCCTGAAGATAAAACAGGCACTGGAACGCAAATCCATATCTGCATCACTTGAGTGGGAGAGTGGATGAGTAATCATGGTAAATTGGAAACGAGCCTTGTGAACAATCGGTAGCTGCGAGCGCATACAGAATGCAATCACTCTGTATCACTTACCTATAGCTGTACAACTCCTCCCTCTGAAGTACAACTTATATCACCATCTTTATAACATTCTTCCACCAATAAATCATGCAAAAGAAAACTATTGTTTCATGTTTTGAAAGAGGAGTTTTTACGGAGATATTAGAAATGGTCCATCGGTGAGCAGGCCTGAGAGTGGGAGGATGGATGATTGACAGCTGGAGCAGCAGGGGCACCAAGACACAACAAACCTCTGCTGGTAACTGCTATCTTCTGTTTATATAAGCCAAGGAGTCGTGTTAGCAGCGACATTTCAAGCCGCACTTACAACGGTTACCTTGCTGGTGAGCACAGTGCACTACTTAGCAGCTATACAGAGACTGATATCTCTTCAACATGTATACTTCAATGTGCTATATCTGTATCGCCATTAAGACACCACGCTGGCTAAAGTCTGTAAACTGTGCATTTTTCTTGGACTGATTTTGTTTGGGAGCATACAAGACTGTGTCCATGATTGTAGATAAGAAAGACTTTTACTATGAAGTTAATGCAGGTTGCAGTTCAAAGTCTTTTTGTGTTGTTTATAGGCTCTCAGTCTCACTGTAAGTCAATAATACACCCAGGAGATACACTGGTTTATGCAAACACAAGTGTCTACATGCAAAGAACAAACACTCCATCTGACAGATGAAAACATAGATGCTTGCAACAACAACAACAAAATATGACTTGACTTTTAGATACTGATTTACCTCCAAAGGGTACAGTACATGCAATCTACACGGCAGATCTTTAGGCGGCAGCACAGGAAAACATGCAGTTCAATTTCCATTGACCTTTAAAACAATGTATCTGTCGAGTGTCCGGTTGGGTTTGCTGCAGTGCAGCAGCTACAGCAGAGCGCTATCCCTGGGAGATGTGTCCTTTAGGTAGAAGCAGCAGGTTGCACCGAGCTAAATGACAGCTCCGGCCATTAGCAGGGCCTAATTAAGACACACTAATTATGGGTGACTGAGTGAGGGCTTTGTAAGGCCGTCTCTAAATAAATAATGAAAACATAATCACTGTGCTTAAACAAGCCGCTTGAGCTTCAACAGTCACAGACCCCTAGGCCTTGTGGGTAAATCGTGGAGCAAAGGCAAGAGAAAGGGAGAGCTGTGGCAATGCATCATGGGAGCTGTCAAGAGGAGAACAAAATTAATATGGTTTTAAATATTCACTACCTGAGAGTCGGGTGGGAGGCGCCCAGGGGAGACATCAACTGTGATGAGGTTGTGAGGTTTGTTTCCTCTCCTACCATTTTGTAATACACGCTGTGGCCCTCGCTGTTTAAAGTTATACAACAGTCTTGTGTCCTGTGCATTTTAACCCAGACTAAGCCTGCACGTGTAAGCCGACATTTATCTGCTTGTTCCATCTGTCTGTCTTAGTGTTTGGCTGTCTGTTTCTTTGTCAATATGTTGTTTTGTCTATCTTTCAGTCAGCAACATCGACTCTGTGTTTTTATCTAAAACTCTGACAAGCTTTCTGGAGCTCCACATCAATGTAAATGAGGTCTGAGGGAACAAATTGTTTGTCTGGCCCTGTTCAGCTCTCTAGTCGATATGCCAGCATGACCTCGGGGCTCCACAGTCCTTTTCTCTCAAAGTCTCCTCATGAACTCAATGAAAACCAAATTGTCTCCTCCCATCCTCCTCATATTCGTCTTCATTGCTATTTCTTCTGTTCCATTTTTAAATCTCATAATAAATCGTCTTCTTTTTTGGTCCCTCTTTTCCTCTCTTCTTATCTCCTCTGCTATCACCCAACAATTAAATACCTTCTCCTTTCCTCACTTATCGTGTGCTGTTGAAAATTTCGTTTATCTCTTAGGTCTTTCCTTATAGAGCTGTAAAGTCAGAAAAAAGGTGGCAAAAACGAATTTATTATTGAGTTAAATATGGAAGCTCTGATGAAAAGGCCCCGTTTTACCCGCATAAACAAAGCGCTCCTTTCCTTAGATCACGTCTCTTTATGAGCATCTCACTTTGGAAGAAGTGTGCTGCTAAATGATCTCGACTTGAGAAAATGAATTTTTTTACTACCAATAAAACATCAATTTACAGTGTAGGTGTAACATGCCAGGCAGGGGTCCCTGGTGATGCTTGTGAATATAACCCTCCAGGAGTGTGTAGGAGTCACACATCCAAATTGCATCATTAACACCAAACATCAAATCTTTCCCTTTCTCCTTGTCCTCACAAATCTTTGTTGATGCTAAACTAGCCTACGTGTGATTCAGTGCGGCTGATGATAAAAAGTGCTTTTGAGGACATGAGATTGTAGATGAATTAAAAGATGAAAGGAGAGGTGTCCATCCTCAGCATCTCCCTTAAGCAGCCCAAAGCGTCCTCTGAGAAGTTGAAGAGGCCATCCAAGGACGCCAGAGATGGCCATTAGTAACATAACTGACAGCAGTGACAGAGGATTTTAACTGGTGGCAAAGCACCATAACAAGTTTAGAGGGGCTTGAAAGGAGAAGATAATGAGCTGAAAATAAAAAGAAATACAAACTCTACCTCCCAATTCATCTCATAGGAGCGGTTCAGAAATTCAGTCAACAAACGCGTCTGGGGCCAGAACAGAAAGGGATGTTCACAGATGTTCTGTCCAATTATTTCACGCAGGGGCTATGGGATGGTAGAACATTTTTACAGTCCTTTTCCTAAAAGAAAGATATAAAAGCTAAGAGGATCATCAAGCCCTTGTTTTAAATCTTCTTACATTTCTGAGGAATTTTTTTGAAAGCATTGTAAAAAAACACTCTTTCTCCTGCTGACACATCTTTATGATGTAACTGCAACATGTTTTATTTAGTGATAACTGCAATACTTTAAACTGTGTTTAAAGTGGTCTTTTATGCAACATGAGTGAAGATCTTTAAACAATAAATAAATAAATAGCCCTGTAGGGGTATATACTGTAGAGGAGATGGAAATGACTAAGGACAAGACGAATATCTCTAACCTCTTTTTCAGGGAAACATTTTTAAAATCATTGATTTGCATCAAATGGTCATGACTTGTGCATGATTACACCTGTCTATTCCCATTACCATTCTTATGTTCATTGGTTATGCAAAGGCACCCACAGCAAAGGTATCCAACACAACCTTCACAGTGACGACTACTCTTTGACAGGTTAACTTGGAGAGGGTCCGAGTCCGACCCTTGTCAATTAACTACAGGGGTCCCTCAGGGCTCTGTCCTTGGTCCCCTCCTCTTCACCTTGTACACAAACTCGCTTGGATCAGTCATTAGCCCGCATGGTTTTTCTTACCACTGCTACGCTGACGACACCCAATTAATTCTGTCCTTTCCCCGCTCAGAGACCCAGGTCGTCGCACGCATCTCTGCTTGTCTAGCAGACATCTCTCAGTGGATGTCTGCTCACCACCTCAAGCTCAACCTTGACAAAACTCAACTGCTTTTCCTTCCGGAAAAAGATTGTCCCACTCTTGACCTAACAATCAACATCGGCCCCTCTGTTGTTTCCCGACTCAGACAGCAAGGAATCTGGGTGTGATCCTAGATAACAACCTGTCCTTCACCGCAAACATCGCTACGACAACCCGCTGCTGCAGATACACTCTTTACAACATCAGAAGGATATATCCCCTCCTGACCCAGAAAACGACGCAACTTCTGGTCCAGGCTCTCGTCATCTCACGCCTAGACTACTGCAACTCCCTCATGGCTGGTCTTCCTGCATGTGCCATCCGACCTCTGCAGCTCATTCAGAATGCAGCGGCTCGTCTGGTCTTCAACCTTCCAACATTTTCCCACACCACACCGCTCCTCCGCTCACTTCACTGGCTTCCAGTAACTGCTAGAATCTACTTCAAGACAATGGTACTTGCGTACCATGCTGTGAAAACACGTGGGTTTGCTATCCTGGCTCCACAATGGTGGAATGAGCTCCCCATTGAAATCAGGACAGCAGAAAGCTTACACATCTTCCGGCGCAGACTGAAAACTCATCTCTTTCGACTCCACTTCGAGCGATAGAATTACTAACAAAAAATTGCTAACAAAGCACTTATATACTAATAACGGACTGGCTTATCTAAAGCCAGTTGAGTAGCACTTGAAATGTTTTGGCTCTATGAAACCTGATGTACTGTACTTATATGATTCTGTTTTCTTCAAGTTTTGTATCGTCTTGGTCGAATGCACTTATTGTAAGTCTCTTTGGATAAAAGTGTCAGCTAAATGCAATGTAATGTAATGTAATGATAGACAGGGGTGTAAGCTACAGGATGTGGCTACACTAAATTAATATACAGTACTTTCATTTAATCCGTTTTTATTTTTGTATCTGTTTTGCACCTCCTGATCTTTTGTGTTCTCTTTTTTATATCCCCTCTTTTATTATTGTAGTGTTATTTGCTACCAGTTTTTTTTAAATCATCCTCACAATTGGAAGCTAAATAACTCTTTCATGTAACTTATTAAATGTTGCAGCTCTGATTGTGTGCTTTATGTTGGGCTAAATTAACATAATGTACTCAAGTTTCTATTTCCTTTTTTTTCATTCATGCTTTGCATTTATTAGAGGCATAGGTTTATTAAGTATCTATAACGGCTAATGTAAAGTTATTATAAATTGTACCCTTTACGATGGACAGCGAAGGTTAAGTAGCATTTATATTTGCTCTTGAATGCTCTTTTTAGACACACATTTAAAATGTATTGAAACCTCGTAAATCTATATTGAGATATAATGCCTGGGGCAAAAATATTGGGCAACATTTCTGTGGAGAGGTTCAAGTCACAAAATAAATTACATGGAGCATGAAAACCAAATTAAATGGAAAACATATATGACTGAAATATAAAACAAAATGGTGTCAATTTCAACAAGGTATTGACTTGAGCTAATCAAATAAATGTATTTGTTGGTGATCAATCACAATATAGTAAACTCACTCATTTGATCCGGCATTTGAGCATTAGTAGGTAAAACAAAAATCAATTTGGGCTTCAACACACATTCAGTTTTTTACTTTCCATCATTCTTATAAGTATAGTAGCACATTTTTATGCTGGATTTCTCCAAGACAGGGAAGAAAATGGACTTCCATTTCGATGAAAAATAAACCTCATATTACAGCTTTTGGCCATCTCTCACAAAAGCCGTATAAAGAATGGAGCTAGCCTGAGGCAACCATATTGAAAATGCGGCATGTTCGGGGCACACATTACATGGCTGGCCCTGCGTACATTTATATCCCCGTATGAAGTGTATGTGCCCTGCTGCAGCTGGGCTCTGCATAATTCATGATGTGTCAGAGTTCTCCACTAGCTGGTGTCCGTCTGTCAGAAATGCGTGTCCCCTGTCCCTCCCCATCCTTTCCCCCTGAATGGTAATGACAAACCACCAAGCGCACACACACAGTCACTAAAAAGACCATAACAAATATTAACACACACTGTACAATTACAGACTACACATATTTACAGTACAACACATCGACGTGCGACAATCCATATGGGACGGCAGGTTGACAATGTGGAAAACTGTTAGTGTCTTCTCTTACGGAAATGTGTGTGTGCTCGTAGGTGTGTGTGTGTCTATCCGCACTGACTTGAAGCGCTCCTGTTCGGTGTCTTATGACAGGCTGTCAGTCTGCAGCAGCAGGAGTGGTGGCGTCCCGGGGGAGGCCTCTAAAAGCTCGCAGGGTTCTGGGGGTGGGGAGCTCAGACTTAGTGAAAGCTTTTCCATGTTCATCCAGCCAGCTCCGCTTCTCCTCCGCCTGCCGCACCGACTCCTCCAGCCTCATTCCGCATCCAAATGCAGAGAAAAACTCACTAACCCATGGCCCCTCACCACCCATCTCTCTTCTTGCATTTTCCATTCCATCGCCGCATCTGTCAGTTTTTCCCCCAACATCTCTGTATCTTCCTTTCCACTTCACCCTCCTCTCAACCCCCCCCCCCCCCCCTGGTCGTTACTGCTCTTCCTCTCCCTCTTCGAGTCACTCTCCTCCTACATCTCCATCTCTTCTCCCCAAACTACTGCGCTCATCGCCCCTCCTCCTTCCCGTTCTACCCACCAGTAGAGCAGAATATCCAACAGTACATTAACCTCCATACATCTCTGTGAGCTCCTCCAGTCGACACTTGCCACAGTGGGAGCTCCTGTCAAGCTGTGAAGAGACAATAAGACGGACTCCCCCTCTCACACTGAACGACTGCTGAAGTCTCTAAATGCTGCCGGAGGCTTTGGTCCTGTAGCATGGGACCCCTGACGGTGGAACTGGACTACAAAACCTTAAGGAAAAAATAAAACACAGGAGGATGGTGCTGAAGCTGTCACTGATTCTGATGTGATAGTTAGAGAGGAGGGGCAAAGATGTACACACTGAAGCAGCAGCTGTGGTGACAAACATCTTGTCACCTGAGGCATATGAAGCGTGCGAGAGACTGTGCTCGCATGTGAGGGATTGTTTGTGTTCCCCAAACCCCAAATTCTAATCAGCCTCAATGATAAGTAGCGAGGAATGTAAAAACAGACTGGTCCCTGTGCAACCAACTTTCATCCCCTGATGCCAATATGGTGTGATTAAGGAAGAAATGTCTGTATTTATGGAGAAGAAACATTTTTGCAACAAGATGTTTCTAGTCACATTTTTGGTTTTGGTTTACCAATGTTACAGTAAAACTAATGTTTTTAATTTATTGGACTCCACTCAACGGGGGTAAATTGATATTCAGTTTTGAGGCTCATCTCATAGCTTTAAGGGTTCACATTTAAAGGGACAGTTTACAATAAACAGTGGGTTGACTGTTGAAATTAGAAAATGGATGCCGCCCTCATATTTGTACATTAAATATGATACTGTAGCCATGAAGATAGATTTCAAAGAATGGTAAGATGTGACTTCCTATAGCCTTCACTGACTCCACACATTATACCCCGAAAACAATTGTATTCTATAAACATCCAAGATATAACTTTCAGGGAATAATTTCCATAGATGTTTACCTTTTGCCCTCTGACGCAGATGCCCAGCCTTGGGCAGCATGCTATCTCCCTAAGGAGGGGCTGCCCTAGCATTTTGTTGTTGTTACCAGTTTGTGACCGGGCAACTCTCGGTCAGAGATAGTTATTGTTGTGGGACACCTGGAACACATCCTTCTCGGGGTTGTAGATGACCTCGAGCCATAAGCGACAACAAATGTGATTCAGTGTCCCTCAGCTGTTTAGTCTATCTATTGAAGAATGTTGATTATTAGACTCTGAACTAGTTAAAACATCGAGCTACAGGAGGGTTCTTCAGAATTGATTGTGGCATCTCAACCGTTGTGTTCAACTTGTGGCCCGTGACATGTCTTGTGAATTCTCCGGCCGAAGCTCCAAATAAACCGTCAGTGTTTGCCATCAAAGCTCCAGCTCTCCTCGTGTCTCTCTTTGAGTCCTGACTCCAATTGCTTCAGAAGTTTCCCCCACAATAATGTGTTATGTTAATGTTAATCTAAGAGATGTTTTACATTTGGAAAGAGCAAGGCTAGCTTTTTTTTGCCCTGCTTTCGGTTGTGTCTGAGAAGCTACTCTGTTGCCTTGCTCTAAGATCAAATTTGCGTCTTCATTCAAAATTGTATTTTTGTATTGAATGATTTGCAATTAATTTAAACAGTACATTTCCAAGGATTTATTATACTGTTGGACTGCAAAATACCTGGTGAAAGTGGGGAGCTACTATATTTCTAACATTTCAGCAGTATGATTGAAACAGAAAGGACAATGGTGTAATATATCAATAATACCTATGGTTGATACAGGTTGATTTGAATTACATTTTTAATGTTGTGAGCACAATAAACACCATTACATTCACCTACATAAATTGGGGTGAAGGCAGCTTTCTCAAAGACAGAACCAAATGTATTTGCACGGCTAGATACAGCTACCATTTGTTTTTTTCCCAGAACTTCAAATGAGATATCACATAGATAGAAAACAAATAAGGAAGTGCTTCTTGGATATGAAAGACATGTTACACAAAGGAGATGCTCCTGATGCATTTCAATCAAATGAAAAATTATTCAAGAAAATGTGTCTTCATTTTCGTGATGAAGTATTATTATTCATCCTTTACAAATAAACTGTAACAAAGTATATATATTTAACACTGCCATTAGGGAAATGAGGGAGACAAAAGAACAAATTCACTTGTCTATGTGAGATTGTTTGACCCTGAGTAGGACTTGGCTCCGCAGCTACGTGTTATTACGTCTTATTTTTCATGAAGTCATTATAATAAGGGCTTTTTACATTCTATACTTTAACGAATGCTTTGACTTTCAAGGGAATTAAATCCCTTTGTATCCTCTATTTAAGAAGAAAAACCTTCCTCAAATCTAACCTTGATATGACTGATCTGATGCAAATGGAAGTGTGAAAAACAAACCTACTCTGCTACAAAGTAATTTCTCCTACAAAACATTTCCTAATTTGTAGAGCTTTTGAGATACCGAGAGATGAATAGAATCACCTTGGACTAGGCTGCGGTACATTTTGAAGAATTCTCCTTTGACTGACTATTCAATGACTGTTCTTTGATACACAGGGACACTCACAAAAGAGAGTGAGAAAGAGACAAAGAGAGAAAGGCAGGGATCTAAAACACTATGGAGGGTAATGAAATGTGTGATTGCCTGGACCGTGCCATTACTAAGGGACGAGGTCCTCAGAACCCTCTCTGCTGCAAAATGGGGAGGAGGATAAGTCATTATGGTTAGGTGTTAACACACATTCTCAGTGGCTACACACACACACACACACACACACACACACACACACACACACACACACACACACAGACACACACACACACACACACACACACACACACACACACACACACACACACACACACACACACACACACACACACACCACACACACACACACACACACACACACACACACACACACACACACACAGACACACACACTAGCCTTCCTCAGCATCCCAGAGCAGCACCATGAGGAAATTCATTTACTTTAAGACTGGCAGTAAAAAAAGACGCCTCGTAAAAAAGGGTCCTTTATGTGCAATCAATACCTGAACCAATGAGCAAGGCAGGGAGGCTCCGTTTGCTTCACCCCAACACAAGCACACACACAACTGTCATGACTTGACTTTATATTAGCTCGGCCGCTTGTCTCCTCAAGGACACGCCGCCAAAGGTTGAAACGGGTTATGAGAAAGGTTCTGCTGCTGTAGATAAGACATATGGTGCACCTAGTACAACCAACAGGATTACAGCCTTTCTTGGTTACCTTAAATCACCAGCACTGCAGGGGAAAACACACTGAACAGAATCTAAAGCCCCGAGTCTTATCACAGCATTGACATATTTCCATGCAAGAGAGCGAGCAGTGATACGGTCTTTGCTATAAACACAGGCCGACTTAATACTCAGTTAGGCTATCATGCACTATCAGATGTTTTGCATGAGGAGTTTGTGCAGTTGTAATTTGTTTGTGGTACGGAGCCTATATGAGGAGGAATGCCACAATGATTAATGTTGGTTGTGATATGAGGTGATTCCCATACTGCTGCAGCTGCAGTTCAAATCCTCCATCAGGCCTTTGGAAGAGGTACAAGCCTATTATTCACCATGGAACCCGGATCCACACAGTCACACACACACACACACACCGACGAACACACAGCCACAAATACATAGAAATAAACACACACCGGGAATAAAGCAGAGCGTAAGCACAGGAAACATTTCAGCTCTTTTGTTGGGACAACTAACAAATATAGCTATAAATATATATAAAGATATGCCAAGATAACTAAATCTTTGATCTTAAGTTCCCTTCAGCAGTGATCTAGCTTCCCCTTCGTCCTTTTTTTGTTAGATTTTATCTCACTTTACCTCTTCTTCCGTTTTTTTGTCAATTATCGCACATTCAGCTATAAGTCTTCCTTGAGCTATTTTTGAGGAAGGAAACGTAGGAGTGCAACTAAAATAAACTCGTACCTGTCTCGCATCTCTTCCCAGTAAATCCTTGCTGGCAAACGCAGTTGTTAGGTGAGACGCAGGTTCCCCCATTCTGGCACAATCCGTCACACATGGCTAGAGGTAGACCAGAGGAGAAGAGCCATTACTCACAAAGATTAACGACCATTAACTATGTAATTAGACCAGCAGTAGCATATGTATTTGCATACAGAATAAGAGCTAATTTGGTGGTGTGATTCATTACATGCTCTCACGATATTATTTTGCATGATTAATGCATCTCACCAAGGTTAATTTAAAATGTTCATTATCAATGTGAAGAATGTTGGTTAATGTATCCCCAAAACACAGAGATGTCATTGAAGCTGACAGAATACAATTGAAATAAATTAAATATATGCACCATTATATGCTGCTCCCCAGAGTAAGAAGTAGTAAGAAAAGATGCTCTATGCAGTGGTAGCAGTATCACAGAGTGCTTTACATTTTGTTCAAGGGGCTATTCAGTTCTGCGAATCAGTCGATTTACAGAAAAATGTGAAACTATTTTGATTAACAACTTCTGGAATTCTTTCTTATTCAAAATAAAACTGAATCATTTAAGGTTTTGGCCTGTTGTCTGCGTCATAGAACAGATTATACAAGTATACTGGCGATAACAAGTCAACTGATTTGTATGTGTAAAATCAGCGCTTCTCCTTTAAATAGATTTCTAATGAAGGGATTAATTAACGACCTAAGGCCAAGTCGATTTTCCAGTAAGAGCAGAGATTACAAATAGGACCAAACACAGAGACAGGCACTCAATAAACCCGGGTCACTGAAGGCGTTTCACCGAATGCAGGTGACACTGGACCACAATACTCTTGGTAGTGACATGGACCTGAACATGTATGTGATTTTGGAACAGCTCAATAGAAAGATTGTTAGTTGAGACATTTTGCAGGAAACTCCTACATTGTTTTGCATGATTACACTGTTAAATTCATGACGCTGAAAAAAGGTCTGGTACCTTCAAATATCCTAAATTACGAACATATGTTCTTTGAAAACTGAGATCACCAAGTAAACAACTAGTGTAGAGCCTTATATGAAGATCACTTTAAATAAAAGAGAATGTTATGTGTACAGTTAAGTTGCAGTACATAACAATAGCTTTAGAAAAGGCTGTGTTTAATGGTCTCCCTGAAGACAAAAGACTGTGTGATTTACATTTAGAGGAATCCATTTCATGTTTTATTGCTCATTATATGATCATTTTACTACAACACGTTTGAGTAAAATCCCTTATATTTATGGTTAATTCTTCTGGATGGATGATTCTAAAAACCTTCAGTGTGTTTTTGGAGGTAACATTCTTGGTGGCTGACTTTATTGGGAGAGAAGACATAGGTTCAGGAGGCTGAACTCTCTCCCTTCCCTCCCCCTCTGGACTATAACACCCCACACACACTCAGAGAGTATCACACACCAAAAGAGATTGAAGTGACTGTTATTTTGTATATTGATTGTTGTGCTTTTATCTTAATGTGTGCATATGTATAAATGCGTCTGTTGATTGTGTATATATAGGATATATATATTGTATACATATTTTTATATATATTTGTATTTGAGATTGTAGGAAACGGTATTTCGATCTCTCTGTCTGTACACACAAACTGAAAGATTGACATTAAAGTTGACTTTAACTTTGACTTAAAGTCATGAGTTGCAATGTGGTCTAAGAACAATTGGAGCTTACCTTTGCACACGGTCCCGTTGCCGGTGTAGCCCGGCTTACAGGAGCAGCTGTGGCCTCCGACCATGTTGAAGCAGAGGGCGTTCTCATCGCAGTTGTGGAGCCCGCTGAGGCACTCGTCATGCTCTGAAGACGTAAACACAACAGACGTCATTTCAAAAAACCCTCATATATAACTGTAACAGGTGGAAAAATGTAGCAGTGAAACTTGTTTTCTCATCTAATGTTCAGACGGTGTCATTATATTCACATCTGTACACTACTCTTATCAAGAAAATAACACTTGACTAAATAAAATGCTTATTTTACTTGTAAAAATGAAGAATGATGGCACCCAGCTGGTAATTTGTTTTATTTTTCAATCACGGAAAAAAAACATTTGAGACTCAGTCTTGGATTAAATGACTTGATAGTTAGACAGCTGCGAGTGTGGTACTAAGACATCAGTGACAAACAGCCGACTGGAGGATGAGCTATTTCTCCATCTCCCATTGCGATCTGTCATAATGAATTGTTTCAGATGTTTTGCAGTCATTTGGTGTTATTTTAGGCACAATGTGAACAGTCCCCATGATGAATCTGAGTTTTAAACTGAAAATAAACTCCTTCATTTGCACATTCATGTTTACATTAAAGAGGCATGTTGGTTTGGCATTCACGAGACATTGGCATTTACTTTGAATGTTGTACAATGCACAATTGGAAACTGAGTACAAAGAGAAACGTTTTTCTGTGAGTTTCACACAAGCATTAACAAAATATCCCTTTGGCACAATGAATCCCTTTCATTGCTGCGGCTGTGGCGTTAGTGATATGGTTTGTTATGGATATCCCACTGACAAGCCTGACTGATGGCTACAGCACATGACAACATACTGTATCCAAGTGGCAAACCAATCTCATCCCCTCTATCTGGAGACACTGAGGAAGCAAAATGTAATAAAGGTCTGGAGAATAATCTACTTTACTGCTAAACAAACCAAACAGTCCAAGAGAAAATATAGTTATGGTGCAAATTGAATAAAATAAATAAATCCAGTGTGGAAAAAGAGCAGAACATGTTAAAACTGCTGTAATGTGAGAAAAATGGGAGAGACGTGTGATAGACTTCATATACGGAGTAAAATAAACATTGTATTGACTTAAAATATATATAATTATATCATTTTGTGGTGTATAAATAATTCTAAATATGGAAATGGCACCATAAAGTCTACTGTAAACCCCCACATAAACGTTTAAAGGATTATAATACAAGGAGTGGGATTAGGAAGTTATGAGATGTACTGTAGTGTACAAAACAAACTAAAATAGTTTATTGTAATCTGTTGTTCAATGGTGGAATGTAACCAAGTACATTTACTTATGTACAATTTTATAATAATACTTCCTTTACTTGAGTATCTCCATTATATGCTTCTTCATATTTCTCCTTCACTTGATGTCAGAGTCTACATTTATACCAGCTTGAACATTCAAATGATTAAGATATTTATGCATCAATAATTATGAAGCAGAAATATACATTATTCTGATAAGGGATAATTGTGTATCATAAGTGATTTAACTTGTTGTACTTTAAGTATACTTTGGTAGTACTAATTTCACTTGAATAGGATTTTCAATGCAGGACTTTTACTTGTAACAGAGCATTTATTTTGATGTACTGACGTTATGGTAGTTTCTACAGGCGACTGTTTCCTAATGGTGGATACAACTTTATTTTAAAGTTGTCTTCTTGTCATTTTATATCCCACATCTTGTGTTACTTTTATAAGACTGCTGATAAGTACTCTCACACACGTCGTATTTTATTTTTTAAAGAATGAAACAATCATGTATCAATAGGCCTCCTAAAAGAATACATGTGATGCTGCAGTGGAGTTTTTTATGATTCCATCAGACCCCGGGTGTTTCCACTTAGCATTTTATTGTCAAGAAGCTGTGAGCCTCAGATAAATGTTATCTGATTTCTACAGAGGCTGCTAGATCTGGACGTTTACTGACCTGAAATGACATAATATGTAACTGTCAAAAGAGTGTCAGGAGTTCATATCCTGAATTACACAATATTTATTTTCATATTTTCTATTACCACCAACTGGATCACCTTTACTGCTGTGTGAAAAACATCAGGTAAATGTGTACAACCCTTAAACTGAAGTCAGACATACTGTGCTGCCTTACTGAACCCTTCTGATACATGAGTTTTAACATAGTGAGATTTATATTTCATTTTTATTTTAAATCCCTGCTGCAACAAAGATATTGTAACTGGAAAAACGATGGAAACCTCATATGATGGTGGCTTAAGACTTAAACGGAAACATGTAAAGAACGTGTGCATCATTAAATCCCCTTCCCTTGCTTTATGAACAGGAACCCTTAATACACACCCTTCCTCTGCCTCCGAACACAAAGGCAGATCTTTATCCCTATGAGACACACAATAGATGAATATTGTGTATTGTATTAAGGAGATTCACACAAATATTGCTTTCTGATGAGAACTTGCTTACCGAGCACCACGTCAGCTGAAATGCGGAAAACTTTCTGCACCCTCTTTTAACCTTCGTTAACCTTCGGAAACTAGTATTTCCCGGGGATGCAAAACATAAAACAAACATGAAAAGTATTTTGCAAAAGAGCTCTCTCTCTCTAACAGTGTTTGAGAAACATTTAGTAATTCAGCCAGACTATTTTTTCATGTTGTGTTATCATGAGTTTACAGTAGAGGGAGAACTTTCAAGGCTGTTGAAAGGACACTGAATCTCTTAGAGAAGGTCAGGATTCTTGAAAACACAAACACAAAGACTTCAGTGCTAATCTGGGGGCAACAGTTTGGACTGTTTCTCATTATTTTTCAGAATGTGTGGTCCATACTTCGCCTGGCAGGGGACTGAAACAAACTTCTCTCAACCATTTCCTCTTGGACACATTGTAGACACATTAAGCAAATATCAGGAACCTTCCACAACCACACACATACAATAAGTGTATACCTAGTTTTAGGGAATTTCTCAACAACTTGGGCACATGAAATGCGTGCTATTGGGAAAGACGGTGAGGACTGAGAGACGGCACCTGGAGAGTGAGAGGATCATACATGTGAATTCTTGTTGCAGGAGACCTGAGCTGCATCATCCATTTCCCTGCCATCATCCAATCCATTATATCTCCTGAACAGACCGTGGGGCTCATCCAAATTGAAAGTGACATTGTGATGAGCTCCTCCATCGAGGGGTATGATGTATGTGTGCATGTGTGAGAGATGGATTGAAGGGCACTTAGAAAGGGGCCTGCCGCTCTGCTCTTGTCGCTGCATCTCAAACATGCACACACACTCACTCTCACACACAAACACACCACACACACACACACACACACACACACACACACACACACACACACACACACACACACACACACACCTGCTGTTGGGCAGAATTAAAGTGTGCTCATGGGCATATAAAAACAGGAGCACAGGGGAGAGGAAAGAAAATGAGGTGAGGAGGGTTTTTTTCACAAGGTCCACATCTGCCAGAATCAGGAACAGCTATCCATCAGTGTGAATGTGTGAGTGTGTGTGTGTGTGTGTGTGTGTGTGTGTGTGTGTGGTGTGTGTGTGTGTGTGTTGTGTGTGTGTGTGTGTGTGTGTGTGTGTGTGTGTGTGTGTGGTGTGTGTGTGTGTGTGTGTGTGTGGTGTGTGTGTGCTTTGTGTGTGTGTGTGTGTGTGTGTGTGTGTGTGTGTGTTGTGCGTGTGTGTGTGATCACTCTGACCCTTGAGTTTTGAGTAGTTACTTGTTTTCTATTTATTAAGGAATTCAAACCAATTAAATGCCTAAAGTGTGTGTGTGTATGTGTGTGTGTGTGTGTGTGTGTGATCACTATGAACCTTGAGTTTTGAGTAGTTACTGGTTTTTATATTTATTAGGAATTCAAACACAAATTAAATTACCTAAAGTGTGTGTGTGTGTGTGTGTGTGTGTGTGTGTGTGTGGTGTGTGTGGGTAGTGTGTGGTGTGTGTGTGTGTGTGTGTGTGTGTGTGTGTGTGTGTGTGTGTGGTGTGTGTGTTGGTGTGTGTGTGTGTGTGTGTGTGTGTGTGTGTGTGTGTGTGTGTGGTTGTGTGTGTGTGTGTTGTGCTTGCGAGGTAGTTCCTAGCTGACTGCTGCCGCTCAGGCTGTAGACGGATAAACAATCAATTATGTTCAGCCTGTCACCAGGGATCTCTCTGGCCCTTTGTCCTCCTGCTCGACTCCCTCCACCTTCTGCCACAACAACACCAGCCTCAGACTGACCTGCGGCTGCTTTCCTGAAAACATTGTTGCCTCGACTAGAACTTCACAACACTGAAAAGCTGAAAGGACAATGATTTTATGATACGTACAGTATGTCAAGAAAAAAGAAGTCTGAAAGGGGATAGAAAAAATAAATAATAATAATTGGCAATATTGCCAGAGCATGAAGTTCTGATAGTATGTATCAATTATTTGAAGTCTGGACTTCATTTCACACTTTTTATCGACATTTTGTGGCAGTAATGTACTAAATAATTCAGGTAAGTGCCAAGAATGCAAGTAAAAAGGAAACTGAAAGCTGCCAAAAATGGAAAATGTATTATTAGTTTGGCTTAATAAATGTCTAATTAGGAATAAAATGTATTTAATGTGTTTATTACACTGATTTGCTAACAACAAAACTCCATAGGGCTCCTTACAATACCAAATACACCAGATGTTTCTTATTAGTTTCTTCTTCTACTGAGTCAGACTGCCGATGCAATTTCCTTCTTTGAACAGAATTCTTGAGGTTTCAGAAAAAGAGGCAAAGACTCTGTTTATCCAAATCCCCCCCATGCCATAGCCTTTGAGCTGTCAGGCTGAAAGTCTTCTTTCAGATCTCTGTTATTGTCGAACCTCCTGCTCCACCTTGGCTCCTGTCCATCCTTTCATCCCCTCCTCTGCCCAGCCCTCCCTCCACCGTTCTGCCACGGGGGCCCAGGTCTGGTTATCACAGGATTAGAAAATAGACTCACACCTTGCATACACACCTCAGGCCGAAGCGCACACATGCACATGTACACCTAGCACATTCGCACACCTCAGGACAGCCTTCTTTAATAACATTCAAAGGGTGAGCACAACCAATCCGCTACCTTTCATGGATTAGCTGCTAATCCCACAAAGCGGGGAGCACCTCAGGCCCTTTGGGGAAAAGACCAAGAGTAGAGGGGGTAGAAAGAGGAAGAAACTTGACCTTCAAGATCAAGGATAAAGTGCTAGTCAAAGAAAAGGGCAGAAAAAGTTAGGGATGTTTCCTTAGCCAAAGGCTCTCTGCCCTGTCAGGACATTTAGTACATATTTCATTTAACAAGTACATAAAGTCCACATGTTGCAGTCTACCCACCAGCTGGGATCTCGATGTAGAATATGGACTTCTGTCTGAGCTTGCTGACCCCCTGACAAGCTGAGGAGAAATATAACCAGCGGCTCCATGCTGTTTCGTCCAGGCTGAAAACTGCGGATCAGTCTTTTATATCCACTATTCTGCACATAAACACTGAGCCATGAAATGAACTACAGTCAACTTAATCCTCTTAGGCACACTGGTTCTCCACGCATCCCTGTAATGCATGTGGGAAATATGGCTATCAATACCAGGACATTGTTTCTGCTGAGTTTGCAACTCGTTAATTGGTGGAAGCCATTGAGGATGATAAAGATGCTCGTACATCATGTGAATGCACAAATGTCAATAGGTACTGATGGGGGGGTGGGTTTAATGTTTCCTTCCACAGCTGTAATATTTCTTCTGCGGGTAACTAAGAGGAATCAGCACTCCTTTGGACTCTTCAAACAGAAGCAGATGTTCAATCGCTATTAATAAACACTCGTTCCTGCAGCCACTAGCTTAGCACCTTCCTTTTTTATTGTCAATTACTGCAAATAAGAGATAGGACACGAAACTAGCATGTCAACATGATAAGAACAAGCACCCTGGTGTGTTTTTCAGGCTTTATTTTTTCATTCAAGGGACTATGAATGTTATTGTTGACACCTAATTTGGCTTTAATACATCTTTCGAATGGCTAAGAGGTGAAATGTGACTCTAATAGTGATTGTGGAATCAAGCATCCTCTGATGGTGGATATGTGGGAGCTGATAGTCTAAACTCTATGGGGAGACTGCGATGGTAATTTGACTGAAGCAGAGAAAAAGTCATTACATCAAGCCTCTGCATAAGCCTTGGTTTAATCACACAAATTGACTTTTATATAAGACGCATAGCTGTGTATTCCACCACAGTGACTTGAAGGCATTTGAATAGGGAACTACATAAAATATATGTGACACAGTTTAATCCACTGGGTTTGAGGGTATTAATCTTCATTGTGAATCTGAGAAATGAGCACACAGTGGAGGAAAGACAAATGAGTATAACAATACAACTTGCCCCGCAGCTCAGGAGATTAGAGAAAACATGGTGAGAGAAATTACAGAAGGTACAGTGGCTGTCTAAAGATAATAAAGAAAAAGACTGAGGTGCGCACGAGGTTTCTTTCTCTAAAGGAATCACAAGAGCACAAGAAAATAAATGAATGTGCATTTGTAATTGCCTTACATTTCTATTCCTGATCTCTAACTTTTTAAGGCTTTTTCAGAAACCTGCTCATAAAGACTCCCAAATCCTTAAACTATGCTCTATTATTTCCTGATTTCCATTGACAGAGGAAGAATAAACACCACAGGGGTCCCAGTGGAGCAGGAAAGGGGAGTTTTCAAAGTGTGTGCGTTGTGTTGCTGAGTCATATGGCTTTTATTCAACTCCAATGGCTCGGCAGGAAGGCTGCGGGTCTAAATCCGCCGGCGTTCAAACCCTTTACTCCGCCTGCCGCTGAATTAGTTTGCATTGGTGCAAATTGCTTTTTTAATTACTGACACTGAAGAAATGCAGCACAGGGCCACCTCTTTAGAGATGATGCCACACGGGAGCTACTTAGCAACGTGTTTCACAAGCTGCAAACAACTGCGGAGGAATGCGGCAGATCTGCCACTCATCACTGTGGAATGACATTGTGTTTACTCTACATCACATGTGTCAAACTCAAGGCCCGGGGGCCAAATAGGCCCTTGGTGGATTTAATTTCGGCCCCGCAGGATGATTTCGAATTACTATTAGATCTGGCCCGCCGGTATATTGCACGCACACACTCACTCCCCCAAGACCTCCGTGAGTCTGAGTCCCTCACTGTTCCAGTCCCGCCTCAAAACCCACCTCTTCAACTCTTTATCTATAAAGCCCCCCCCCTCTTAATCAACTTCCTCCTGACTGCTTTTCTGTTGTGTTTTGTTTCTTTTTGGCTTAGTCTCTGTTTGTTTGTTTTGTTTGTATACCCCCCCTCCCAAATGTAAAGCGTCTTTGGGTCCAGAAAAGCGCTATATAAAATTAATATTATTATTATTATTACCTTCACTCAATCCTGAGGGTTTCCTCAGCTCAGAGCCTGAGCCCAAACATTGATGAACTTGCACCCGAGATGAGATGCTAAGTATCTGCTTGAACTAGCATCACAGAGCAGCACACTGACTTTCAATGGATGTTTCCTTCTGCACTTTCTTTCTTGAGACAAGTTTGGATTTTTCTTTGAGGGAAATTGTTTTTTTGAAGCTGTTGTTGGCCTGTGGGAAAATGTAATCATAAGAAATGACTCTGGAAAAGCTGCAGATAGAGCCATGAGAAATGAATGCAACTGATTATTTACTGGAAGGGGAGCAGGGTAAGACCCAAAGGAGACTTTAGGCTACAGGAAGTTATAGAAATCAAGTCAAGACAAACAGAGGAGAACAAAACTTCACTTTATACGTGATTCAAAGATCCAACAGAGACTAAACTGAAACTCAAACAGAGTTTAATTACAAACGCAGCTAATGAGATAATGTCCCAAAGGATGTCAGGTGGTAAAAGCAAAGAATAAATAGGAGTTTCCTGCATTTGCCAAGATAACAAAGCCTTTACTTTGAAGAGAGCCTTTATAGGTGTCACGATTCTCATGTTATGTCACGTTTGTAGTTTTGTATGTTTGGGTGTTTGCTGTCATGTTTTCCTCCTGGGTTATTGTCTGGTCCTTTTCCCTGTGTTTTTCCTCCTGTCGTTAGTTTCCCTGGTGTGTCTAGTTGTCTGATTGTGTTCACCTGTTGTCCTTGTGTTTCTCCTCCCCTGCCCGGCTGTTTCTCGTCTCGTGATTACCCCTCCCTGTATTTAGTCTTGTTTCTTCCTGTGTTCAGTGTTGGTTCGTCTTTTGTTGGTGACTGAGTTCACCGGTGAGTGTTCTGTTTTGTCTGAGTTGGTTTCATTATCCTTGAAATAAAGGTTTATCAGAGTTATCTGCATTTGGGTCCTGCTTCCTTCACTCAACCGTGACAGTACGAACCAACCAGAAATGGACCCAGCAGATGATCCATTTGAGGTGGAACTACAACATTTTTCCTTTTATTTGGCTGGCTGCTATGATTAGTGGAAGGGAGCGTCCAGTGTTCTGCAGAAGGAGGCCGCTCTGGTAGAGGCGCACCGGTTGGCTATGGAGAAACCAGGCTTGGTAAAATTCTTACCTGGCTGGATTTTGAACTTCCTCTGGGTGTGTGATTTCCAGCGTGCTGACTACAAACGTCTCGGTGTGTTCCGTCTGGAGTCAACCAGTGCTTCTGCCCCAGTTCCTGCTCCTGTCCAGGAGTCGTTTTCTGGAACTCGTCTGGCTTTTGGAGGTCCACGGAGCCTTCAGGCGGCTTCTAAAAGAAGGAGTCGTAAGTCCAGGCTAGCAGCCCGAGCCCCAAGAGCCATGATTCCGGTCCCAGTTCTGGCCCCAGCGGCATGGTTCCGGTCCCAGCAACCAAGGTTCCGGCCCCAGTACCGGGCCCAGCAGCAATGGGAAAGTGTGCAGCAGCAGCTCCCCGAGGCCTGTCGGCGTACCGGCCGACTCCAGCTCCTCATCTCCTGTTGGCTCTCCAGCCGACGCCAGCTCCCCGTGTCCTGTCGGCGTACCGACCGACACAAGTCCCCTCTCAAGTCCCCTCTCGAGTCTCTTCTCGAGTCCCCTCTCAAGTCTACTCTCCAGTTCCCTCTCAAGTCTCCTCTCCAGTTCCCTCTCGAGTCACCTCTCAAGTCTCCTTACAATTCAACTCTCAAGTTCCTTCTCGAGTCATCTCTCAAGTCTCCTCTCCAGTCTCCTCTCAAGTCTCCTCACGAGTCCCTCTCGAGTCCACTCTTCAAGACACTTCTCAAGTCCCCTCTCGAGTCTCTTCTCGAGTCTCCTCTCGAGTTCCCTATCGAGTCCCCTCTCAAGACCCCTCTCGAGTCACCTCTCAAGTCTCCTTACAATTCAACTCTCAAGTTCCTTCTCGAGTCTCCTCTCAAGTCTCCTCACGAGTCCCCTCTCGAGTCCACTTTCAAGACACTTCTCAAGTCCCTCTCGAGTCCCCTCTCAAGACACTTCTCAAGTCCCCTCTCGAGTCTCCTCTCAGGTCCCCTCTCAAGTATCCTCTCAAGTCTCCGTTCAAGTTTCCTCTCGAGATCCCTCTCAAGTCTCCTCTCAAGTCACCTCTCAAGTCCCCTCTCGAGTCTCCTCTCAAGTCCCCTCTCGAGTCTTCTCTCGAGTCCCCTCTCAAGTCCCTACCCAATGTCCTGGTCCGTTGGAGGTTCCGCCGGGGTCCTGCCAACACTATGTCCTGTGCCGTTGGAGGTTCCGCCGTCTACTCTTCTGCCGGGGGTCCTGCCAACCCTATGTCCTGTGCCGTTGGAGGTTCCGCTGGGGGTCCTGCCAACTCTATGTCCTGTCCCGTTGGGGGTCCTGCCGACTACTCTTATGCCGGGGGTCCTGCCAACACTATGTCCTGTGCCGTTGGAGGTTCCGCTGAGGGTCCTGCCAGCTCCATGTCCTGTCCCGTTGGAGGCCCCGCCGACGATTCTTCTGCCGGGGGTCCTGCCAACCCTGTGTCCCGTGCCGTTGGAGGCCCCGCCGACTACTCTTCTGCCGGGGGTCCTGCCAACCCTGTGTCCTGTGCCGTTGGAGGTTCCGCTGGGGGTCCTGCCAGCTCCATGTCCTTTCCCATTGGGGGTCCCGCCGACATCCTCTTCCGTGGGGGATCCCACCGGCTCTGGTTCCTGTCCGGCCGACACCGGGTCCTGCCCGGCCTCAAGAGCTTTCCCGTCAGCGCCTTCCTGCCCGGCTTCCGGAGCTGTCTGGTCTTCGCCCTCGAGCCCGACCCCCTGAGAGCCGTGGTCTTCGCCTTCGAGCCCGTCCCCCTGAGTGCCGCGGTCTTCGCCCTCGAGCCCGCCCCCCTGGAGCCGCGGTCTTCGCCCTCGAGCCCGGCCCCCTGATGCCACGGTCTTCGCCCTCATGCTCGGCTTCCTGACTCTTCCTGCCGCTGCCTTCGCCCTCATGCTCGCCCCCTGAGTTTGCCCGCTGTGGTCTTCGCCCCTCCATGGACTCTACCTTGCCCCCGGGCTGTCCGCCCGAGATCCCTTCCGGGCCCTCCGCTGTGCTCCTGGGCTGTCAGCCCAAAACCCGTCCTCCAGACCCCCTCCACCCACCCTGACCTGGTGGCCCTAGTTCAGGATTTCTTGGTTCTTTAAAGTCAGTTTTCAAAGGACCTGTCCATGTACTCAAAAATTATGTATTTTTATTTTATTCCCTAAAGCTTTATATTCGCTCAATACAGAACCTGGAAACGTTGGAGGATTGTATAATTTTTGGCTGAGCTGTTATTGGGGTTTTGGGGTTAGGGAGGAATTACAATATTCATGGTCCAATCGCAGTAGTAAACTTAGTTTCAACTCTCTCTCCTTTGTTTCCTTTCATCTCTTAACTATCACTCTCTATGAAAGGCATTCATTATCCAAAATGATAATAATTTTACAAACAACATTTAAAAAAAACTAAATGTGTTAACATCTGTTTTGTACAGTGGTTTAGGCCCATTTGGGATTATCTCATTGTTACTTTGTTTTTCCCCAACAGCTCTTAATGTTTCTATGTTGTGT